>NW_004524696.1:7196325-7197400 GCF_000260255.1 Octodon degus | reverse complement strand
TCTCAATCACAAACTTGCAAAACCGTTTAAGTGAAAGTGAAGATAGAGTTTCAGATCTTGAAGATGCTGGTGCAGCTAGTGAAAAGGTAAGAAAGGATCTCTTAAAAGCAATGAGGATACAGGAAAGAATAATCCATCACCTGCAAGATGATGCAAAGATGAACAATGTGAGACTAATAGGCATCAGTGAGAAAGAAAGAGTCAATACAAATTACATTAAAAAATTTGGACAGAAGTAATAGCAGAAAACTTCCCAAATATGAGGAAACAATCTGACATTCAGGTAACTGAAGTATACAGAATGCCAAGTAACCTCAATCCAATGAAAAACACACTGAAACATATAATAGTCAAGATTCCAGAAATTCAGCACAAGAATAATATGCTGAAAGCCACTAGAGAAAAGAAGCAGATCACATTCAAAGGAAAACCCATCAGGATTACGGCTGACTTCTCTTCACAAACCATGCAGGCAAGAATAGCATGGAGCAGAGTACTTCAAGTCCTCTATGAAAACAAACTCCAGCCCAGACTACTATACCCTGCAAAACTCTCTTTCAAGTTTGATGGAGAAGTGAAATACTTTCATGACAAAGAAGAGCTAAAGAATTTCATAACAAAGCCCACCCTACACAGACTACTGAAAGATGTTCTAGAGAGGGACCAAAATGATCAAAACTCCACGAATGAGATCAGAAGCAACCAAATAAATAGGGAAAGCAATTAAACAGAGGAGAAAAAGGGGTAAATGACATCAGGTAAATAACATGTCAACCATAAGTCAGATTAAAGATCTAAACATTAAAGCAGAGACACTAAATCTCCTGAAAGAGAAAGTGGGAGGAACTCTTTAAGACATAGGGGTAGGCAAAGAGTTCATGGACAGAAATCAAATCGCATGGGAAACTGTTGAAAGAATTAACAACTGGGACCTGCTCTTACTGAGAAGTTTTTTCACATCAAAAGAAATTACCAACAAAGTGAAAAGGCAACCCACAAATTTGGAAAAGATCATGACAAATAATTACTCAGACAAAGGTCTGCTCTCTAGAATCTATAAAGAACTAAAAAACAC
>NW_004524696.1:7170930-7194413 GCF_000260255.1 Octodon degus | reverse complement strand
CCACTAGGAAGAATGTATGCAATGTGTTAATTATTGAAACTGTCCTACCAATTTGATTTGAAACTGTCTCATTGCTATTTGTTTATCAATAAAATTATAGGAAAAAAACAAAATGATATTCTTCATCTCACAATCTTTCTTTACAAAAGCAATCTTTCATTCCACCTAAGTCAGTGACATAATCCTGGGAGGTTAATGAAAGATGTACAAAACTAGCTTCAGTGTAAAAGAGTGGAGCAAAATGATTGATGAAAATGGTCCAGCATGCGATTGGGTGAAGAGGCGGTATGGCTTGGGTAGTTCGTCCCTAAAGGGTCCTGCGTTGGAAGCTTCACTGCAGTGTGGTGATGTTGAGGTGCTGGATTGAAGAGGCAGTGCCTAGGACAATCCTCAGATTGCTCCTCCTTCTCCTTCTTGTCTTCCATATGATTGCTCTAATGCACGTGTGCTCTGCTATGTGCCATGTGCCTTGCCAAGGGTAGGCAGGGGTCTTTCCAGGGTTGGTGTCCAGCTGGTTTTTCTCCCAACCTCCTGTTTAGCCTTTCAGCTCTCAAGACTGTGGGTTAAGTAACTTCTTTTCATTATAAGGACCCAGTCTCAGCTATTCTATTACAGCTATAATTGTATTCAAACAGAGTATAAGAAAGCACTGGTGCCTTGAAAACTTTTGTATATGTTCCCAGGACAAGGCAGCATCCTGAAATTGAGGGGTTTCGATAATTTTTTTTATTTAAAATAAATTTCCAATATTCATGGCGTCTGGGATAGAGGAAGTCCTTGAAATGTTGTGGAATGTGTAATTAATATTTAGTTTTTATTAGAACAGAAATCTTTAAGGGATCCTGCACATGTTGAGCAGAAATGATTGAGCGGTTGAGTGACAGAGAACCAGAATGTTATTCCCTTGTTTGGAACGGCAAGAGGTACTAATTAAACCTGTTTACATGAATACATTTACTTTATCCACCAATTTACTGGATGCCAATGGGAACTTGGAAGAAAAAATCCATTCAAATTAATACCTGATGAAGGGCTCAGTGTGCTGGTTACAGGGAGGACTTTGGCCACATGTTTCTGAAATTTCCTTGGAAATCCCAAGGACATCATTTAGTTTAGAAATACATTATTAATGTTCCAATTAATATACAATTCTCAGTTGTATTTTATGCCTTACATGAAAACCAAGAAGTGTTACAGAATATAGTGTGAACGACCCTGAAAACACCTTTGAACATTTTTCACTGCAGAAATACGAGGTCCTTTTATAAATTTGCATGCTCTTCATTAGCTTCTGTTGCTTGGCTTTGTTATCAGATGGAGACACATGTCTCCCAAGTTTCAGTGAAATTTTAAAGCAGGTGTGTTCTGTGACAAAGCTCTCTAATCCCTGGTGCAAACAACACTGTTCTTGGATTGTCATAGTTAGGACCTGGAGATTGATGAGGCACTCTTAAAGATTACTCACAATGATGCCAAATATTTGCACAATTCCCCCAAATGTGCAAATTGTGCACTGCTTAACATTAATAGTGTAAAGTGAGTAACTTCTTATGTGCTGCTTGTGGTTGAGGACATTAATGTATGTGAGATACAGGACAGAGAATTTCATGGCAGGTAATGGGTTCCCATGATGGGGATTCTGAGCCTTTATCCTTTTGTGTCAAATGACTAAGAAATATCAGCAAACTGAGGGCTTCATTTGAAACTTTTTGAGAAAATCAGTGATAGGAAAATCTCTCACTAAATGAAGGCTTTGTATTTAGGGAAGGGTCTACATAGTGTTCAGGGTCTCAATACTAGATCAGACAGATAATAATCAGCCTTCTTACAGTCTCCTAAGAGCTGGGATTACAGGTGTGCGTCATCATGCCCAGTCTCAATTGCCATCTCAGCATGCCCTGGGAGGGGGACCAGCACAGCAGGTCCCAGGGGATCGAACCCCTGGCTCCTGCACCTGCTTGCAGGTGCTTTAATCCACTAAGCTATTTGGCCAGCCCTCTAAATGAAGGTTTTGGAGCCTTTGAAAAAATAAAAATATTGCTTTCTGTACTTCTCATCCATTTTTAATTTTTAAGGTTTCTTGTCTTTTGTGTCCAGCAAATGCATTTTCATATCCAACTGCTATTATCACAAGTATTCTCCAGGATTAATCCTCTTGTTAAGTGACATACTTAGCTCTAGGGATTGATGAGTGATGGGTAGAGCTGGTGTGGCCTGGAGCAGCAGGACTTTGTCCTCAACCACCCATTGACTACTTCTGCTACCCCTTACAGAAACTTGCCCACTTCTGGGTCTGATTTTAAACATCAGCCCCTTTTGAAACTTCCCATTTTTTTTCCAAGTGGTAGTGACACACCAGCCTCTGAACTCCCTAAATATTTTGTTTCTTCTTGTTTTTTGATTGCCTTGCTCTGTGTATGTGGGCTGGTTATCCTGCTCCCTACCCCACACAATGGTACCTTGGTTTATGAATTCAATTATCACCATAATTTTGGTCATAAACTGAACTGGATGGGAATCAAACCGAATTTTCCCATGAGGTCAACATGGTCCCTAATCATTTAATTTGATTGCAACTTGGTAGGGACCAGGATGGCAGGAAGAATCAACTTTGTGAGCTGAGGTGCCACTGTACCTTTCACTGATCACAGGATTTATCCTACTTACCTTAGCTCTTTAGATTATTCTATAGCCAGTGCTCACTAACATTTGTAAAACTGAGCTAAAACTATTACTTGATGTTCTATCATGATCCCTATGCTCTCTTTTTAAGACTTTTTAAAAAAATATTCAGACCTTAATGGCTTTTAGATTTTGAGAACAAAGTAGACAGAACAAAAGAAAGCCCCGTGTAGATGGTGTAAGGTTTGAGCGCGGCAGCCCTTGTGCACTCAGCTTGATCTCAGAGTGAGGTCTAATTGGCATCCAGCAAGAAGCCACTTCAACAGGAAGTGGGGGCTCCAGGACACGGCCCTGTCCATGGCCAGGCCAAGGTGTCCAGGCATGCATCCTCAGAATGCCCTCCATTTTATTCTCCATGGCAGTTTTCATTTTGTAGGTAGCTGTCAACTGCTAGATGATGTACCAAGGCTTCATCGCTAACTTGTGGCACTTGGGCTTGTTAACCAAGAGTACAGAATTCTTCCTCCTATAAGTTAGCAGTAGGAACCTTTTGCACTTAATAAAGGTAGAGCCAGTACATTCTTGATTTTTTCTTGCAGCAGGATCTTTCCAAGTGACTGGACGGTAAGTGGGGTACTAAGTCACAGCCCACCAGTTCTCTGGCTCAGTTGGCCCAAACATACACCTTCTGGGCTGGTGGCTACCTCTCGTGCTATTCTCTGGCTTCAAGGGTGTTTAATGATAATTTCAAGTAGTCAGACTTTGGGGCACTTGTTAGTAGGTGTCATACCTTTACAACAGTTATCTCTACTTCTGTGTTTATTGCATGTTTATTTCTCAAGCATTTCATGGGCTAAAATCTTTTTATTTTTTATTTTATTTTATTTTTTTTTTTAAAATCTTTTTAAAAGTCAAAGCAAAGAGGCACTTCTTCTTTGTACTTCTGTACCAAGTACTATTTTCAAATCAGTGCGCCCTCTGCTGGGAGCAGATTATCTTTCCTTCTATGGAGTGTTTCTGGGTAAGATTTGTTTTAAAGGGATGCAAAAGTTCGACTAAGTCTAGTGAAAATTGAAGGGTGGTGTAGAAGTCAGAGAGGTGTCTCCTGATACCATCATCATTAAGATAACTTCTGGGAAGAGAGTGAAGACTGAAATCAATTTTTATGCCAACCACACTCTTCTTGTTGCACAATTGTTCGTTGAATAAGTGTCGCACTGTACTACCCAATAGCCTAGCTCATAATTCAGCTTGCTGCAAGCTGGCCGTTGCTCAGGGAGTCTGTTCAGTGATGAGGCCATGTAGTTGCACCTGGATCCTTCTGGTTGGCTGGATGTGCCGTGGGTGTTCTCAGCCTCCTTGTACAGGCTGACGAGCACATAGTCCTGAAGGCAGAGCACAAATGTGACAGTCTGCTTACTGCAGTGGCCCACAGTCCTGGACCCCTGACTTCCCAGCAGGTGTGACTTCCCACGAGTGGCCATGGTTATGCATCTGTGGGTGCAGGCTCCTGTGGCTGATGTTGTTGAACATGGCCCTGGGCCAGCTTCAGTACTGGCTTGCTCCAGGGGTCTCTGGGGCTTTTGCACCTGAGTGCATATGGCCTTTCTGCAGCAAGGTGGCACCACTGACTGTGTGGCTTTCTCTGAGGCTGTAGTTTCCCCAGAAGGGAAACCCAAGGGATCTTTGTTACTTTGTGAATTGGGGTCACATGGGACTCCAGGCCAGTGTGGCACCTGGAAAGGTGGGGAAGGGAGGCCCAGAAGGTTGTGAGGGTGGCCACCTGGCTTTGAGGTCTTTGAGGACTGGCCATTACCTCCTCTGACCAGGCCACTTTCCTTTGGCATTGTCCCTAATCCATGTAGCTGGCAAGATTAACCCCTATCATCACCATCATCATCATCATCATCATCATCATCATCATCATCATCATTAGCTTCGTTTCGCTCAGCACCTAACACAGCACCTAGGACAGTCCCCGTGCATGGCAAGCAGCTGAAGAAACAGAGTGACTGCAGGACAGATAGGTAAGGGACAGGTATTGCAGCTTCAGGTGAAGAGTGTGGCCTTGTTCCCCAAATTCCGGGAGTGGCCTCAGGCTCTGCTGTTCACCAGTTGAGGGCAAAAGCTACTCTTTCTGTTCTCAGTTTTCTCATTAAAAAATGGGGTGACAATGTTTGTTTTTTTTTTTTTTAACAGATTGTAGTAGGATTTTGTGAGCCAATATGTAAGAAGCATTTAGTTTATAATATTGAATACTGCCTACTACATTCATTGTTAATAATCAAACCCATAGCAATGTTTTCTTCATGGTAGAAGTAATTTAAAATTTGAAATTAAATTAGGATACTACATTGGACTCTAGCCTACAGGCTTTCTGAAGGCACGTAAGGTGTGGTTAACATAAGCCTGATCTTTAAATAAGTGCAGAGTTTATAGTTTATGCACCTAAAGAGGCCTTCTTCAGAAAAGGCATTTCTGAGCCTGTTTGTGCATTTGGCCAAAAGAAACCATTATTTTTGAGTGACAAAAATATCAAGTAATTCATGTTTTTTGAGCTTCCTATTTAACTTGTACTTGTTCTTTGAATATCATTTTTGCTGGGGAAAGTGGACCTTTAAGGTTTCTCAGACTTCAGGTAGGAAGTCTTTAGGTTTCTCAGACTTCCTTGGACTTGGGTGTAGTACACAGGGCTAGAATCCAAGCTCTGTGTCTATTTTTGTGAAATGTAAGTGTGGTTGTAACACCAGGGATGTTGGCTTTCTTATGTGGTTCTTTAGTGACTTGGAGGGATGCTTCACAAGAGAAATGCCAGAGGTGCTTTGACTAAGGCAAGAAGAAGGGGAGGAAGCTCTGGAGCTTCCTCTGGAGCCAGGCAGTGTGCAAAGTAAAGAGAGCATGCTGCACGCACATGGCTAGACCAGTCAGCCGCACACTTCAAAGTCATAGCTTTCTTTTTCCGTAGTGGAGAAACCAGTGCCTTGAACCCAGAACCTTCATGCTCTCTGTCCAACAACTGCAGCAAAGGATACTTTTGTTTTCTTTTTTTCATTTGACGCATGAGAAAGCCTTCTGCCTTTTTCTGCTTAAATATACACAAAGGGCTCAGTATACTTGGAGTGCTAATGCCAAGAAAAGGACTTGGAGAATTTTAAAGGAGTTTAATCTGACAATTGATTCTCTAGTTAATTCCTAAATGAATAACTGATTAGCTCCACATTTTCCAGGGAATCACAGCATTATGTGTCATGACATAATTCAAGATTACGTATCGTTTCGTTTTATCTCAAAGAAGCACACGCACAAAAGCCAAACGTTTTCAGCTTGGTATTTATTCCTTCTCCAGCACGTCTGGACTCACTGACTTACATCCCTAACCTGTTTGTAATTTTTTTATCCTAAGACAGGGTCTCACCAAGTCTTTAAGTTGTCCAGTTTGGGTGTGGTCTCCTGCCTCAATCTCTCAGAGTGCTGGGATTAGAGGTGTCATCACACCAGGCTCACAGTCATATCTCATATGCAGTTTCCAATGTAGAAATGTTTGCAGACATGAGGTGTGTCTCCAGTGACATGTGCCAAGCCACGATGTCCACTAATATTTACACACTTGGTTTCTGTCTGCAGATATTGTAGTTCTCAACCCAGGAGTTCCTTACTTAACTGTCTTTATTAGGAAAGTTTAGCACATTAAAACAGTATTGTCAGTTCCAGCAGGAAAGTAATACATAAAAACAGAAAATTGATGATTTTGTCAGGCATAGACCTTTCTTCAATGTGCTAAGTGTCTCTAACGATGTGAGTGACACTGGCTGGATAAAGGGCTTAGCAGAGAGCAGTGCCAATATTTGGTCAATGATGATGGATAGTCTGGTAGCAGAAGTATCTGCATGTGTGCTGTGTATTTACATGACAGACTGTGCGCAGATCTCGCTGTCCTCATCAACAGCTTCTACAGTGACTTATGAACTGTGATCTTTTTCCGTGGTCTTCACCCTTGCCTGTCATAGCTAACAGCAGTTTTCAACTCTGTCAGTCTCAGCAAGGGCAAATTATTATTTATGTGAAAAAGTCTTTGAGAAAACTGTATCTAATGTTTCATGTCACATCTGTCACTGCTTCTTTCCCTGTGGCCTCAGAATTTAAAATTTATCCCCAGGAGATTTGAATGAAAAAGAGATTTTATTGTACCACCCACATAACTGGGGTTCACAAACCTCATTTCTGTAGAAGTATCACAGCCTTGGAGAACTTACTTCTTTGAGAACATCTATCTAAAACACGATAGACATAAAAATGTTTTTATAATACCATACTAAATGTATGAGGGGGAATGTAAAGTAAAGAAATATCTGAAATATATATGTGTATATATAAATATACATATATGTATCTATCTATATATTCAAGGCCTTGAACATTTTAAGCAAGAACTCTACCACTGAGCTACATTCTTAGTTTTTTCTAAGAGATTTTCTTTTTAAATTTTGAGACAAGATCTTGCTAAGTTGCCTAGGCTGGCTTTAAACTCCCAATCCTCCTGTCTCAGCCTCTAGAGAAGCTTGAATTATAGGCATGCACCACCATGTCCAGTAACACATTTTAATGTTGAAATATTTACCTGTAATTTTTGAGTTTATGTCTGTTCCCCTTCCATTCTGGTGGCCACTAGGTTGTAAGCCAGGGCATTTGCTCTTCTGTACACCTTATGTATCATTAGGTATGTGGACAGTTCTCTGTAAAGTACTGCGTTGGCTAACCAAAAACAGACAGGAAAGAAATATATACAATCTTCAAATGAGGCAATCTTTTACATTTTCTAGGTTGCATATGATAAGGAAATGTTGGTTTGTGAGGAGCTGCTTTTGAAGCAAGAAAGCACATGAGAAAGTATCTTTCCAGCTGGAGTGTATGGAGGTCATTGGGCAGTGAGAGCTTGATGAATTCTGGGCCAACTCGGAAGCCGCAGGGCATGGCCCATGACATCAGCCCCACTGGGAGTCTGTGGCACTCACGTCCTGCCTGCGGGACACACATGTGTGGAGGCTGTGCCTGTGGCTCTGGGTGTCTGAGCTGCTATGGCAAATCACCAAGCACTTTCTGCCCAACAACTGCAGCAAAGGATACTTTTGTTTTCTTTTTCCGTTTGGCGCATGAGAAAGCCTTCTCCCTTTTCCTGCTTAAATATACACAAAGGGCTCAGTATACTTGGAGTGCTAATGCCAAGAAAAGGACTTGGAGAATTTTAAAGGAGTTTAATCTGACAATTGATTCTCTAGTTAATTCCTAAATGAATAACTGATTAGCTCCACATTTTCCAGGGAATCACAGCATTATGCGTCATGACATAATTCAAGATTACGTATCGTTTCGTTTTATCTTAAAGAAGCACATGCACAAAAGCCAAACATTTTCAGCTTGGTATTTATTCCTTCTCCAGCATGTCTGGACTAGCAATTTGACTCATTAATAGGTAGCAAAAGACATCATTGCAAAAGAGGGAACAGACCTTTAATTTTTAAAGAATGCTTAAGTGCTTTGGATCCTGAAGATGGCTGTCCACGAGCCTTTGAGGAAACAGAAGTTGAGTCTGCCTATGATGCTATCCTAATTTTTAAAGTGGGAAGAAAAATCTGCTTGTTTGAATTTTTTTCCCCTTAAAATGCTAGCAAAGATGCTAATTAGCCACCACTAAATTGTGGTTTTTATGATGGCGACATCCTCCCAGGAAGGACTGTTTATAGAGCGTGGCCTCTTGACACCCAGGTAGTTGAGTTCCAGCTCAGGACAGATGGCTACTGTGTATTCTTCGCAGGTTGGCTGGCCTTTTTGAAATCAGAATTAAAATATCTCAAAGCTAGGCAGGGTCACTTTATATGATCTTTCCCCATTCTCCGACATTACTGGTGAGCCCTGGTACGCCGCGTGTGCCAGTGCTTGCTAGGATAGGTGGGTCCAGTGGAGCACAGGCTCTTTTGCTTTGTCACAGAGGATCTTGTCAGTTTAAGGCCCACTGCCTTGGAATATTGTGGAAATGGATTTAAAATGCAGAGAAGGCCCTGTACTGCTCTGGATCTCAGGTCACACAATCCACTTGTAGGAATTCAAACACTTCTTCCCCCCTCTGGTGGTTCTTTCTTTGTTTTATAGGACACCTGGGTTCTCAGCTTTTGTTCTTCCCTTACTGACTCCTGAGCTGCCAATGACAATTGTAACAGGAAGTAAAATAAACCAGCTTGGTTGCATCTCAATAGCCCTGGATGCATTTCAAGTGATTGGATGAAGTCAGATACTTAAAATGAGATCTGAATAGGGAAACACAGGACAACTTGAAATGCTTTGGACACTAAAGACACTGGGAGTGACTAGCAGAGTAACTGGGTGAAGAGCTTCAGGGGGCCCTACAGCCAGCACCTGCTGCAGGCTCCTCTGGCCCTCTCTAGTGAGGAGGGCTTGCTTCCTTCTTACACCTGGCAGGCAGTGGGGATTACCCAGTTTGGTCAACTTGAAATAGACTGATGCATAGCACTCGTAAGCAGGGACTGCCACACCATCCGAGAGTGGCCATGTACCATTGTCTGTCACAAAGCAGAACTGTAACTACTTTCTTCTATAAAGAAAGTTTACTATTTAAACTCTTAAACTGCCTATAAGAATTTGCCAAGACACAGGAAACTATACTTTATAAACATTTATGAAAAAACTTAAATTCAAGAACTTTATGATATAAAAATGTACTAATATACAGAAATACTGTGAAGAAATATAACTTAATATTGACTGGCTTTGTCTTGTTGGATTTTAGATGCTTTTTAAAAGAATTTCACTTTATTCTTTCTTACTTTTTGGCAATAGTTGAATGCTATTTTCATAAGAAGTGAAGAAACCCTCCCTGAAGCCCCAAGATAAATTGAGAAAGAAAAATGAATTTTATATATTTCATTTATTCAAGCTATTTTGATACAAGATTGCAAATGCAAGAGTGGGACATATATGATGAAATAAAAATACATCGGCAACTTGGTCCTAGCTGTGCTATTAAAATATTTGGGAAATTTAGTTAGTAAACATTAACATGGACAGCATGTGCAGGCAAAAGCTTTTTCCTTTAGGAATAAGCAGGAAAAAGAGAAGTCAATGGTCAGAGATGCTGTGGAAACTGGGCATGGAGGCATGTGCCTAAAATCCTAGCATTCTGGGAGGTGAAGGCAGGAGGATTCCAAGGTTGAGCCCAGCCTGGGCATTTCAGTGAGGTCTTGTCTTAAAAAGAAAGAAAAAAAAAAAAAAAGAAAAAAAGAAAAAGGAAAAAAGAGAAAGAACTGGGATATATATATATATATATATGCGCCATGGAACTGGATCTGATCTTGATATCTTCGTGGTGCTTCATATCTTGATGGTGTTTGGGCTGGGACTCTTACTGAGGGCCAGTGCATGGCTGCCTACTGGTGGATTGCTCTCAAGGTTACCTAGGTTGGGCGAGATGGGGGCACCAAAGAGAGAGACCAGGGAAGGCTGTGTGCAGAGCTGCAGGAGGAATTTTATTTTGGCACATGGTATACAATCTGAGAGTTGCACATTAACTCGTCTTGTGATCACATGAGAATTTAATTGCTTTTTTTATTTGATATGTTTTTAGCCAGAGGCCTTTTCTCTTTATTGATAAGCATTACATTAATTTTCCATTGTTCTGGTTAGTTCTAAGATACTATGGGTCAAACTGAAGTGTCACTAATCCCACTGGAAAAATCCCAAAATAAGCAGAAAAATAAAAGTCTCCTGAAGTCTGACCAGGAAGTGATGTCAGTCCTGAAGGCCTGCTGTAAGCGTGTTTTCCTAGCCACCGTATCTGTGCTTCACTGGTGTGAACCCTTCTGGGAATGGCCGAGCCCAAGTGTCGTACAGTTCTGGAGACTACAGATAGATCACTCTGACATGCTGTTAGCCGTCTCTTGCCCTGCGTGGAATCAGAGTCCAGGGATGAGGGAAAGGACTGCCTGTCTCCTTGGCCAGAACGTGCACCCTGCCCGGGGTCTCAGGGTATCAGATGGAGGTGCCGTGGCTCACATCCCCAGCATCCTGCTTATGGTCAATATCTGATCTCAAGCCAGTGGCTCATGTTCCAAGGAAAATGTTGATTTTCTATTTTCCTTTTCCCCAGACCTCAGTTAGTTGCCCCATACTGCTCTGCATCTGGGTGACATGGCAGATAATTACAGGCCTCTTACAGCCGTGATAAACTGTGCTTTCCCCAGCTCAGAGCCCTTTGAAGTTGCAGACAGTTTCGTGATAATTGATAATCTAATCTCGGTTCAGCCTGTATGTTTTTTTCCCCCCTTTTCTTTCCGGACTCCTTTGCAAGCAAGGGAATTATTACAGCATATGTATTGATTGCCTCTCGAAGAGGTCACTGTGTGGGACCTGCCCTGTTAGCACTGGGTTTCTGTGGAAGGTGAAATCTTGGTAAGAGCCGAATACCAACCAGCAGGCCTGTGGAAGGGGGTGGAAAGCTGGGAAGGCCAGGAGAAATGACTTTTCTGTCTTATTACCTTAAGGCTATACATGGCAATTACCATTGCAGAGGCAATAATGAAGTTGTTAATTATAGGTTTATACCCTTGTAGCCAAAGTAGGAACGAAAGGACTAAAGGTTACAAAGTGGCACTTAGAAAAAAGTTATAGATAATTTCTTTTTTCCTTTTCAGTGGAATAACTTAATTAATGGTCAAGTTTGGGCCTGATGATGAAAATGAAAATAATTCTCAGAGACGTCTTATTAGAATAATCAAATTCATCTATACCCTCCAATTTTCTTTTTGTAACTGGCCGTTCTGTTTTTGTTTTTCTTAATCATCTCTTCAAATCTTTCAGTTGTGGGACTGAGGAAATATTAGGTATTAAATGTTATTTCCCCAGCATGGACCATGATAGTGTACATTTACCAGGCCCAAATGTTGTGCTGTCAATTATTAACCTATTTCCACTTAACCACATCTCCCCATGCTAGGAGCATTGCTCCAGGCCTGAAGCTTTCTGTCCTTGTCCCCTGCAACTACAGCCCATTCTGGGGAAAGTCAGCAGATACCTTGATAACATTTGCCTGCACTCTGAGACATTTTACTCCAGTCTACTTTAAGAAGTTGAATCTCTCTGAAGCAATCCAGCTTGACTCTATGGCTGGTGACAATGAATTGGATATTTCAAAATGGTCATTAGGGAGGAACTTGAAGTGTCCAACACAAAGAAGTGAGCAGTGTGTTTCAGGGGACGCATATGACAATACCTGGATTCGATCTTCCTATCCTGCTACATTGTGTACATTCACTGAAATCTCACACTGTACTCTGTAAAAACATTTCTGCATGTCAGCTGGAAGCCTGGTCTTACTGGCACAGATGTAATGTCCTGGCTGGTTCCCATCATCATCCTGAGGGGTGCCCCGGTCTTTTTCATTTTTGCACGCTCAGTACCAGCACAGGGATTGCATTTGGTAGGTGTTCTCTGAGTACTCAACAATAATTTCAGCTCTCCAAGTGCTCTGTTAGGTGTACAGTGCTCAGTATCAAAACAAAAATAACCTCTCTTTTTGGGGAAGTTTCTGCTTACTTAACTAATTTGTTCATAATTGGGAGTGTTCCCAGCACTTCTACTAGTGCTAGAGGCAAACAGCTCTAACAGGTACCCGTGGGAACCTACTCCAGGCCACTCTGAGGAGAGGAGGAGTGGATTTCTGATTTACGTAGGAAAATGATGTGCTGAGGCCCTAGCAGTTTCCTCTAGCGCCTTTGTTTCTGGGAAGGAAGTTAAAGAACTAATGTTGAGACCTTCTCCCATCCCTCAATCAACAGTTACTTCCTGGAAGTGGAGAACATAAGGAGTGGCCATGGATTTGGTCCCTGGGGTCCATAGTTTGGGCTGGCAGGAGACTGCTGGGCTTGTTGGCACACTGGTGAGGATGGGTGGGCTATACCACAAGATCTGAGAGCAGAGGGGCAAGCAGGGACAGTGATATGCCTGAACAAGGATTCACTGACTCTCTGAGAGCTTCTCTCCAGGCCTCTTCATTTGGTCTTTGTCATGGTTCCCAGGAAGAGCTGCCACTATTGTCTTTATCTGTGTGCCAGTTTATGCAACCTCATGTACACACTCAGCTCTCTTTGGCCTGTGTTCCTTTCTTAGTCCACACCCACACAAGGCCACAGACCTGATTTTCCTTCTCTTACGTGTCCCCATGCCTAGTCCTTGACAGTCCTTTTTTCTGATTCTGTCTGAATGAAAAGACTTTGAGGTGGGATCTGGACACGTACTTCTTCCCTGACTGCGTGATGGAAGAGGAGGGATCCCTGACTCACTACAGGTCTGTTGGGATGCTGAGGGTAGACTGTGGCCTCATGCTTCTATATAACACACATAGTGTGGGCACTGGATGAATTGGAGTGGCTTTTAGTATATGTGCTGCTGAAGCAAACAGTGGAATGTCCTTTAAAAAAAGACTTAATACATGTGTAAGACAGGTTCAATGGAAGTAAGTTAGTGTCATTGTTTGTATTGAAATGTCCCCCCAAGGCTGTACACTAAAGGTTTGGTCACCAGCCTGTAGTGTACTTCACAGGCAGGGCAGCCCTCACTTAGTTGGAGGGAGCTCTTTGGAGGGGGCTCTTTGTCTCTGTTCCCCTGTTTAGCTTCATATCCACTATGAAGAGAACATCTCTTTATTTCATACCAGCCTGTGATATCTGTGATAGTTAACTCTTGTGTCAGCGTGAATAAGAAATAACCATTTATATTAGCATGGTTCTAGGTATAACTGAAGGATTTTTTGAAGAAAGAAGCCCCCACTGAAGGAAGTGGCACCAACCAATAGGCTTACAGCCTATTGAATGAAATAAAAAGGGGAATGAAGAAGGAAGTCTTGCTTCTGTATCTTTGGAGGAGCTCCAGTCTTTGTCTTGAACATCTATCTTCAACCTTCCATTGCACACCCTTTGGCCTCCTGATATGGACTCGTGGGACATTACAGTGAGGTCCAAGCCTTTGATCTCTGATTGGATCCTTTGGATCTATGGTGCACAGATAGCCTTTTTGTAGTCTTCCTCACCTGACTCTGTGGGTGGCCATTGTGTGTCTACCGTGTAGATCCTTATAGATTTGTAACAGATCTTAACTCTGTTTGTCTAGTGAGGACTGACTGATACAACCTCCTTTTTCCAGGGTGCTTCCATGTACTGTGGGCACAGAAACAGCCAGCTATCTGACCATGAACTGACACCTTTGAAACTGTGAACCAACATAAATCTTTCCTCTTTGTAGCTATTCTTGGAAGGTGTATTTTCAGAGTTACAGAAAGCTAACAGAGAACACAGAGATATTAGCTTTTTCCTAGACAGGCACCCCACTTCCTTGTGCTGAGGAAGCCCTAGGTTCCAGGGCATCTTTGCACAGTGCACATTTCCCCACAAGGCACCACATGCTCCATTGTCCTTCTTGGGGCCTCAGGTCACTGTCATCTACCTCAGTGGAAGATGGGCCTTTGTTTCCTTTATAAGCACATTATGGGCACATGTGTCACAAAGACTTGAAAATTCTGAGAAGTTTCTAGAAGAAAATAAGAGACATTTATTGTTTGCTCACAAAATATTTTGTTCTCTCTTTTTTTCAGATATTTTCTTGATTTATGTATAGCATTATTTTTGTATTACATTTTTTGCCTGACATTATAAACAAAAAGTTTTGAAAGGAATAAGAATAAGAAAGGAAGAAGTTAAATTATCATTATTCATTGATGACATGATATTCTACATAGAAGACCCCCAGATTCTACCATAATACTTCTAGGTTTAATAATCCATTTCATTAACATAGCTGGATACAAAGTCAACACTCAAAAATCAACAGTATTCCTATACACAATTAATAAACTCATAGAGAGAAATTAGGAAAAAAAACATTTTTCACAATAGCATCCCAAAAATGAGTTTCCTAGAAATAAATCTAATGCAGAACATTAAAAAAAAGACCTTTATATAAAACTACAGTACCCTGAAAAAGGAGATCAAGGAGAATATCAGAAAGTGACCATATGTTTCTTCCCATTTTTCTTGGGTAGAAAAAGCTAATACAGTGAAAATGGCCATAGGTCCAAAATTGTCATATAGATTTAATACAATCCCAGTCAAATTTACAATAGCATATCTCACAGAATTAGAGAAAACAATCTTAAAATTCATTTGGAACCAGAAGAGATTTATTATAACAAAAGCAATTCTGGGCAACAAAGACAACCCGGGGCATCATAGTCTGTGACTTAAAATTATGCAGCAAAGCTATTGTGATAAAAACAGCATGATATTGGTAAAAACCAGATATAAATATCAATAAAATAGGTTAGAAGGTGCAGAAACAACTCTAAACACTCTTAGACACCTTAACTTTGACAAAGGAGCAAAATATTTTCACTGGAAGAAAGATAGCCATCTTATTTTTTTTTTTTTTTTATGGCACTGGGGATCAAACTCAGGACCTTGTGCTTTCCAGACAGATGCTTATGCTGCTGAGGTATCTTCACAGCCAAGATAGCCTTTTTAATCAATGGTGCTGGAAAAACTGGCTTGCCACATGTTGAAGATTAAAACTAGATCCATGTTTCACCATTCACTAAACTAAAATTAAAATGAATCGGAAATCTATATATTAAAACAGAAACACTAAATCTGCTAGAGATAGAATAGGTGGAACTCTTGCAGACATTGTTGTAGGCAATGACTTTATGAGCAAAAACTTGATAGCACAGGACCTATCCCAATGAATCAACAACTGTTATCTAATTAAAAAGGTTTTGTGCAGCCAGATAAACCACCAACAGAGTGAAGAGACAACCCACAGTGTGGGAAACAATTTTGCCAGCTGTTATTCAGACAAAGAAATTCTATCTAAAATATATAAATAACACAATAAACCAGATTCCCCCAAGTTTAAAGACCCAGTCCAAAATGGCCATCTGAAATGGTAGACACTTCTCAGATGAAGTAGAAATGGCAAAGAAATATATGAAAACAGTTCAACCTCAATGGTCATTCAAGAGATGCAAATTAAAACAATATTGAGATTCCATATCACTCCACAAAGAATGGCTATCATTAAGAAATCAACCAATAACAAATGCTGGTGAGGCTGTGGTAAACAAGGAAACTGTCTCTACTGTTGATGATAGCGCAGACTGGTGAAATCACCATGAAAATCAATGAGGAAATTCCTCAAAAAGATGAAAGTAAAGGTTCCATTTGACCCAATTATTCCTCTTTTTGGTATATTCCTGACAGAATTAAAAGTATATATGACATGGATATATGTGCACCAGTGTTTATAGTGGAACAGTTTGCAGCAGCTAAATCTTGGAAGCAGTTCAAATGTCTATCAGGATATGAAAAGGTAAAGAAGATTTTTTTAGTAGAGTACTACTTTGCCATAAAAAGGGATACACTCAAGACATTTCTAACTAAAATGATGCACCTTGAGACCATACTCTTATGTTAAATAAAACAGACACAAATGTTTAAGTACCACATTATTTTTCTGGTGTGAGAAACCAAAGTGTAAATAAGGACCAAAATATATAATAGATACAGTATTGGGAAATGAGAAAAAATGTCCCAATGAGAAGAGGAACAAGGTAAGGGGAAGGGGGAAGAAAGAAAAGGACAAGAAAAAAGAGAATAGGAGGAAGAAATGTAAACAAAGGGATTGAAAAGAGAGGAGGGAAAGGGGAAAAAGGAAAAGCAAGATACATCATGTACAGGTACAAATTATGACGATGAATGTGATGAATGTGATTCTATGATAAATGTGATTATTATGTATATCTACAATAGAAAGTAAGGGCTGGGGAGATAGCTTGGTGGTCTAAGTGCCTGCCTGAGTTTGATCCCAGGTATAATCCTTGATACCACATGCTGTGTCAGCCCGAGAACTCCAGGAGTGCCATGCCTGCCCCTGAAACTGGGTGTGGTGGTATATGCCTGTAATCCCAGTGCTGGGGAGGTTGAGACAGGAGAATCACTTTGAGTCTGAGCTGTATAGTGAGACCCTGTACCAAATAAATAAATAAAAGATTTAAAAAAAACCTAAAATATAACAAGTGTTTAAAAATCTTTACTTAAGTATGACTTACACACTGGACATCACTAGTTTTATTATTATTCTTTTTTTTTGTAGGTACCAGGAATCAAACTCACAGCTTCATGTTTACCCAGCAGGGGCTGTCACTAGTGTCCAAAGTTTTCACTGATTTTATAGGGCAGAAATGTTTCACTTTCAGCCTTCTCATTTTTGGATGAAATCATACCAAAATTTTGAAGATTGTTATGGTTTGTGTATAGTTGTCCCTACAAAGCCTCATATTGTCACTGGGGTGGGTTTCTAGAGTTGGTGATTAGTTCATGATCCAGTGTTGGGATTATGGGTGTCAGTACTACACCCGCCCTGGGGCAGATAGCCTAAAGGCAATATAAGGAAAGGAGAGGCTTCATCTTCCTCTGCTGCTGCTGTGGTTGCCTCTGCTCTTGCCATTCTGCTTTTGCTGTTTTGCTGTCTTCCACCACAATAAACTGCTGCCCTCTTCCAGGTGCCTGCCACTCTCCCTTGGTGATTATGGACTGAAACCTCCACAAACTGAGAGCTAAATAAACCTTTCCTTCCTCCATTTTGGGTGTTGAGTATTTTGTCCTAGCAAGGAAAGAAAAGTAACCAAGACAAAGATTTATTAGCTATTATATTTTCTTCTAAGTTCTTTTCACATTGTTTATTTGTGGAGGAAGCCTTAATAAATTTTTTATTTTATTTTATTTTTTATTTGTGTATATTGTGTACATACTAAGAATATCATTTTGTGCTCAAAATGTTATTCAAGTTTGCTAACATCTTATGGTTTATTTTAGTATGAGGAATTGTTTATTTCTCTTCCACATAAAAATACACTTAGTCCTTTCTCAAGACATCCAGCAGGGCCACTCCTGGGAGGCTCCCATTCCCTTTGGCAGGGTCAGATATGGCTCCTCTGGACTCAGAACAATAGTCTGTGCTTTGTATCCAGAGGCAGAGCAAGCACAATGACAGAAGGACTGCCTGTCACCAAATGGATAAAGATGTGACCCCAAGCACTTCACCAGGCCCAGCTTTCTTGCTCCTTGTGAGAGGGCTCTCTCACAAGGTTCAGGTTGTATTAAAGATGTATTAAAGATGTATTAAAGATTTCATCTTTCTCATGGATGCATAGGTTCCTCTGCCTGTTTGGAGAGACTTGGGAACATCTAGGGATCTTTTTATGTTTCCAGTGCACAATGTCTTGCCTGGGATCCCTGTTAGCAGTTCTCAGGCAATATAACACTCTTAAAAACTCTGATGCTTTGTTTTTTACATTCATTCCAGCCAACTCACATGTCAGAGGTCCATTGTTGTCCCTGTATGGATGATTATCTCCTTGTGGGCATGTTGAGCACATTGGGCTCTTGTAGGGTGTCCAGGATGGGTGTGTGTGTGACATGACCCAGGTGTGGGGTCTGAGTGGCTGCATCCATGATGGGATCACTGCCCTCAGGAGAAATCACTGGGAAACTGATGCAAACCTGTCTTACCTTCAACTTTTACTTGCTGAGGGAAAGAATTCTTCTTTTATTCCTTCAGGCTTTCTGTACTTCCTGAATCTGTTCACTCCAGCTAGTGAGCAGCACAGCTTTTCCTGAGTGCACCACTTTTTTAAAATTAATTTTATTGAGAAACAAATAATAATGTGACAGTTTCAAAACAGGATAGTAGGACAAATACAATAATTAATACATTGCATATTGTTGTCTTCGTAGTAGTTATTCATAGTGCAAGATGCAGAAATGATATACTGCCCAAACATTATTAGTACAAATCTTGTTTTTCATTAAGAGAAAGTAGCTGTATATCTATCCTATTTAGTCCTTCATTTTTATCCCCCTTTTTCCTTTAGTTTTGTCAGAGATGGGTATTCCATTGCCCTTTAAATATTGAAGGTGCATAAATTCAGCAAAACAATAAAATATAGTCCAATAGTTGTAGTGGGTTATCCACAGGACTGTGCATGTCTAAAAGTGCTGGGCTTCCGGCCCTTTTTTCCTACTCTAGCTGTGCTTTCTACCACCCTCTTTGTTTTTTCTCCCCATAATTTTATTGAGAAACAAATAGCAATGAGACAGTTTTAAATCAAATTAGTAGGACAGTTTTAAATCAAATTAGTAGGACAGTTTCAATAATTAACACATTGCATACTCTCTTCCAAAGTGGTTCTTTGTTTACAAGATGCAGACATGATATCCTATTTACAAACACTTTTAGAACAAATCCCTCTATTCATTGAATTAAGAGAATGTAGCTGTATATCTATCCTAACCATTTTGAATACACAGATACAAAATGGTAATTCATCTGTATCCCCCTTTTTTTTGTTTAGTTCCATCATTTCAATATTATAGGTGTGTGAACTCAGCAAAATACTTCAAAATAGTCCAGTAGTCCATAATAGTATTGGGTCTTCCCCATGACTGGCAATGTCAGAAGTTGTTGACCTGAGTCTTTTAAGCCTAGCATACTAACATGGCTTTACTTATTATACTTCATTTTTATAATTTTCTGCTGGATGGTTAAGACCAAGATAAAGCAAGACCGATGTAACAGGAATTGTAGGTTTTTGTATCTTATAAGGTCAGTCAAATGCCCTCAGGATTTATCCTGAGACCCTGTACCTCAGATTGTAGATCCTTTGTCAGTGTTAGCCATGTGGATGAATCACAGTCATTGCTTGACCAATTTGCTCTCTGTGAAAGCCTGAGAAAGTGTTTTCTCTCCATGTGACTCTCTTTAGGCACACTCTACATCATTGATCACTTTCCTCTTTGGCCTCATAATCTCCTTGATCAGAAAATTGGGCACACAACTGAGTTACATGATGTTACAGTACAGGTTCTCCTGTGTCCTGAGTCCTCACTGACCTTAAAAGGCTAGGGCCAAAATGTTGGATTTCCTTGAGGCACTGCTTTTTCTCTAATTTTTGGTCTGCAAACTTAAGTTGTTAAGGTTAACAACTTAACCTTAAAGTTAAGTTAACCCTCCAGAAGAGAAGCTTATTGTTATTAGCATACAACCTAGGCTGTTGAGCTTAACCTCACTATCTGTCTGAATATCAAACAACTTAGGCAGAACATGGAACAGGTATTTTTCATCAAGTATTGGGATGTTAAACTTGAAGTTCCTACAGAATATGAAGAAAAACACTTTAAAAATTAAAATATATTTAAAAAATAGGAATAAACAATTATATATGTTTACACATAAGTCCAGAAATCTAACCATATACAGCATTATAGCAGGACAGTCCTGCAATACTCCTTTTCTTGTGTCTTGCCTTCATTCACCACCCCCTTTTCAAATAAACATCTACCTGAGAGATAGCACAGCACCAACCGGTGTGTCATGACAAGCAGTATGTATTCAGAAGACCAGAATGACAGGCATTACAAGCATGAACCTACTATTACAAATTGCCATCTTCATTGCAGGTGCTTAGTTTACAGGTGTCAGCATATATAGTTAGTCAGGGTGGGGATCCTTCCAATTAACTGCTAGATTAAAAAATCTTCTGAAGATTCTCAGCATCATTGCCTTACCCATATTGTACATATAATTGTATGGCTTTGCCTTTGTCATGTTTCCTAGCTCTTCTCCTTGCTTTCTCTTCATTGTCTAGTCCTCAAGTTCTTGCTTTCCTTTTAATTGTATTACACCTTTCTATTTGTATTTCTTCTTTTGAGTTCTTATACTAGGGAGACTATGTGATATTTATACATGTGCATTTGGTTTATTTCACTTATGAGTATATCTTCAAGTGGCTTCCACTTCAATATAAAGGCTTCGAGTTTATCATTCTTCATAACTGAGTAATACTCCATTGTATAAAAATACCACATCTTTTTCATCCATTCCTCAGGTGATGGACATCTTGGTTATTTCTAAGATTTGGCTATCACAAATTGTGTTGCTATAAACATAGGGACACATATATCACTATGATATGATGTTTTCAGACCCTCCAGGAAAATTCTCAGTAGGGGAATAGTTGGTTTGAATGGGATTTCCAGTCCTAGTTTTTTAAGGAGTCTCCATACTGATTTCTATAATGGTTGCACCACTCTACATTACCACCAGCAGTGAAGAAGGGTTCCTTTCTCCCCAGAGCCTCTCCAACATTTGTTGTTGATTAACTTCTTGTTCTTTTGGGGGTGAGATGATATCTCAATGTTGTTTTAATTTGCATTTCATGGATGGCTAGTGATGTGGAACATTTTTTCATATATTTATTCATGTTAATTTCATCCTCTGAGAAGTGTGTGTTCATCTCAGATGCCCATTTCTGCATTGGGTCTTTAAATTTGGGGGCCTTAATGTTTTTTAGTTCTTTATAAATTGTAGAGGTCAGACCTTTGTCTGAGTACTTATTTGTCAAGACTTTTTTGAAATTTGTGGGTTGTCTTTTCACTTTGTTGGTAATTTCTTTTGACGTGCAAAAACTTCTCAATAAGAAGAGGTTCCAGTCATTAATTCTTTCAAGTGTTACCCGATGAGCACACCACTTTTGTGTGGAGAGTTCTTCAGTGCAGATAGCACTAACAAACTCCATCATCATCATCATCGTCATCGTCATCCTCATCCTCATCAGCATCAGCAGTAGCATCAGCATTGACACTCACCTCAGATGGCTGCCTCCCACCACCACTTCCTACTGACTGTGGTCCGGGCTCTAAGCCAGACCTGCTCAGCTGCTGGTTATAGTGGCATCTGCTAATAGTTTCCACTTGAGTGATGCATTGTGCTCTGGTAATTCTACATAGCCAGCAGCCCCCACATTTCCACAGTTTTCACCATCACACTTTTACTTCTGGGGCTAATGACTGTGAGGCAGCCCTGTTCTTGGTGTCCTAATCCACTTTTCTCATCCTGGGACCAGCACAACCCCAGGAACACTGGTTCCTGCAGATAGCAAAAACACAAAGGGCAATTTGAGCAGGCATATGAGATCCATAGCCCATGACTCCCAGTAAGTACTTTTAAAAATTTATTTATTTATTTTTATTTTTAATTTTTTATGTTATTTGGTACAGGGTATCACTATGCAGCTCAGTCTCATAGTGATCTTCTTGTTTTCAGCCTCCCCAGTACTGGGATTACAGGTGTGCGTCACCACTCCTGGGCTTGGGGGCCAGCTCAGCATGTCTGGGGGCAGGGTTGGTGAGGCATGTGGTACTGGGGATTGAACCCAGTCCCTGTGCTTGCCTAAGCAGGTGCTTAGTCAGCTGATCTATCTCATTGGCCCTAATTTTAATATTTTGTGCAGAGCTTATAATTGTTTTAGGCAGGAAGAGTAGGTAGATAAAGCTATGCTATAATTTCTAGAAGCTGTATAATATATTTAAGTCCAGAAAGTTCTATAAACCCATTAAATCCAATAATTTTTCATGTGTTTTCTTTTAAAAAAAAACACATGCACATACACACACACACACACACACACACACACAATCCCAAGCAAATGACTTTCAGGCATGATTTGCCTGCAAAATTTTCTCCAGTGTTCATTTGTCAAATTTCCATTTGATATTTTTTCTGATATTTTTCCAATAGTTATTCACATTTTTCTAATAATTGAGAATGTCTGTGCTAATACTGAGAGCTCTGGTGATATTCTAGTTTGCCCCACCCACAAAGATATTGACTTCAGCTTTGTATATTTTACAGAGATGAGACGATTGGGCTATAGTGTTGTTTTCAAAAGTATTTAATCCCAGAAAAGGTGTTGGATGCCATGAAAACAGTTTTACTCTTGGGATTATTTTAAGGCTGTTCTTTTTCAGATTAATTATTAAATCATTCTTGTATTATTGGGACGATGCCTGCTTATGAATGATGAATTGTTCTTCTACTATCCTGTTGAATGTACTAACAATTTACTTGAAAATTTCCACTGTATTTTCAAAATGAGAAGGGCCCATGAATTTTCTTTATTCTTTCTTTTTTAATACATGTAAGATTTGGTATGATAGTTACATTCATGGTAGTTTCATAAAATGAACTGAAAAACTTTCTCTCTTTCTGTATTCTGCATTAATCCATCAGGTACTGCAGCAGTAGCCTCAGTTCTTGTTTTTCTTTGTTTTTGTTTTTGGCAGAATATTCTGCATTAATCCAACATAAAATAACCTAATCTCTGAAAAAAAACTTTATAAAACACCAGAAGATCCTATTTTTAAAATATATTTTAATTAAAAAAATTTTTTTTCATATTCTGTAGGGACTTAAAGTTTAGCATATCAACACTTGATGAAAAATACCTGTTCCATGTTATGCCTAAGATATTTGATATTCAGACAGATAGTGAGGTTAAGTTTAACAGCCTAGGTTGTATGCTAATAACAATAAGCTTCTCTTCTGGAGGGTTAACAACTTAAGTTTGCAAACCAAGATATTAGAGAAAAAGGAGGGCTGCAGGGAAAGTCAACATTTTGGCCCTAGCCTTCCAAGGTCAATTAAGACTCCGAACATATGAGAACTGGTACTGTAACGTCATGTAACTCAGTTGTGTCCCAAATTTTCTGATCAAGAAGATTATGGAGCCAAAGAGGAAAGTGATCGATGATGTAGAGTGTGCCTAAGGAGAGTCACATGGAGAGAAAACATTCTCTCAGGCTTTCACAGAGAGCACATTGGCCAAGCAATGGCCGTGACTCATCTACATGACTGACACTGACAAACAATCTGAGGTACAGTATCACAGGATAAATCCTGAGGGATTT
>NW_004524696.1:7169229-7170614 GCF_000260255.1 Octodon degus | reverse complement strand
ATAGTTACATTCTCTTAATGAATAGAGTGATTTGTTCTAATAATGTTTGTAAATAGGATATAATGTTTGCATCTTGTATAACAAATAACCACTAGGAAGAGAGTATGCAATATGTTAATTATTGAAACTGTCCTACCAGTTTGATTTGAAACTGTCTCATTGCTATTTGTTTCTCAATAAAATTATACATTTCACAACAAGAACAACAAAAAACCACCAGAACAAAGGAATCCTCTCTCCTTTTTTTGCTTCTCTTTTCCTTCTGTTAATATTTTTTTTCTTACAGTTATGAATTTGTCTTTTATCTCAGCTTTGGCTGTTCTTTCCTAAATTTTTATATGTAAGATTTTTTTTTCATTAATTTCTTATTAATGTGAAATTTCTATGTACCTTATGCAGAATAGGACTTTGGAACATACGTAAACATATATAAATGCTAATTGTATTTTAGGAAATAAAGACTGCACCAACAATTTTACAAAAAGCCCAAATTACAGTTTTCCTCTGAGTACAGTCAATAAAGCTTACACAAATACACAATCACCTCTTCCATAAACACACAGACCTTCTCATTGGATCGAAGAGACATCAGGCAAATCTTCCTTTTCTCTAGTACTGTACATTTTTCCTGTACACCTGTTTTTCCTTCCTGTCCTCTTCACACTGGGTCTCTCTATGTACACTGTGTGCTCTCCCACATGAGTGGGTTTCCTGAGGTCCTGAGGGGCCATGCTCTTGAGAATGCTATTGAGTCCCCTCCTACCAAGTGAGCCCTGCCCTCCACAGGCTCGGCATGCTCTCAGTAAAGAGCAGTTGGAGGCAGTAGCCTTGTGTGAACACCCTTGTCACAGGCAGCTTATGGGAAGAGTCCTGCCCATGTATTCATCACAGGGTCTTTGGTCTTTCAGCCAAACTGATGCTTCTTGTACCTTTCTGAGTCATGGTTCAAATGGACTTGGAAGCAGGCTGTCTGTGAGGGAAGAAAGAAGGGCCTTGAGCCTGCTTGTTCTCTGCTTATTCCCAACCCCAGATCTCTATGTAGAGATGGACTTGGGGTGGACATTAAGGGGACATGGAGAATTCTGTTAGCTCTCCCTAGCCCTATGACGATCCGTGGGTGAGGAACATCTGCACTGAGTCATGCTTTCTTCACCTTACTTGGCCCAGGTGAAGACCACCTGTGGCCTTTGATATCCATGTGGCTCGTTCACCAGGCTTCAGGAACAAGTTTTCTAACTTGGACTTGATAATAGGAAGGTGGGCACCAATTGTGACATACTGTCTAAAAGATAAAAGGTCCTCTTTCTTTCTTTCTTTCTTTCTTTCTTTCTTTCTTTCTTTCTTTCTTTCTTTCTTTCTTTCTTTCTTTCTTTCCTCTCTCTCTC
>NW_004524696.1:7141299-7169044 GCF_000260255.1 Octodon degus | reverse complement strand
GATTTTCAGACTCTAAACAAAGCTTGATGTTGCTATAGAATTTAGCTCCTTGCCTGGGGCTCTATCTTTGGCCAGGTCTTACCCAGCCTTTCTTGGTCAGCCTGTGGTTGTCACAGAAGAAGGTCCAGGAGGAGATTTTAGGCCCCTTGGACACTGAGCCCTTCCCAAGGCCTGGATCTGGGCTAGAGAAATCTGAGACTTATTGACAGATCTCAAGGAGACACCTTTGAATCTAGGCTAACCTCCTTTGCCCCCTCAGGCCAACCTTGCTGCTTTTTGCCATTTGCTTGCTCCATAGCTCCTACCTATAGAGCAAACCTGTGGGAGTGGGTTGTCTCTATGTGTGTTATGGCATATATCTAGAAGTCTCCCTAAAATCTAATGTGCTCATAGGGGGAGCTTTTTGGAGCTGGCTGGATCTAGGGTGTGTGATACTGGGATTAAGCATATGTGGCAGTAAATTAGTCTTCTGATTGGAATTAGCATAGTTCTGAACATGGCTAAATGGGTTTACTAAAGGCAGACTCCCCACCTTGTGGGTGGTACCACCCAGAAGGCTTGCACCCTGGATGGGATAAGAGGGAAAGGTAGGCTTGCTGCTGACCATTGGTGCCTTCTGCCTGCTCTACCATGGACTATTTCTCTTCTGTGATGACCCTCTGCCATACCACCCTGCAACTGATTATGGAGTGAAATTTTTATACCTGTGAGCTAAAATAAACCTTTCTTGCTTTAACTTGTGTGTATCTGGTATTTTGTTCCAGGAATGAGAAAGTAACTAAGATAGTGTACAAAGGTGATGGCTTTGTGACCAAGGTCTGTAGCTTTTAGTTGTGGAAATGATGTGGTCCCCTCTGAGAAATGATTCAGGCAATCTGGGGATGAGCACCCCATATGAAATAGATGAGATCTCTTGGCTGGGCCCGTGTTTCTTGGATGCAGGCATTCACAACAATGCTGCACTAGTTATTCTGAGTGCCTAAGGCAATCACTTTGAGAAAGGTTTCACTTCAGAAATTCCCAGACTCAGGGTATGTTATTCAAAATTACATTTCTAGATTGTATTTCATTTAGTTGTATGAATCTTGTAATTTCCCTGAGACCAAATTTGATGTCATTTGTCCCTACTAAAAGTTTTTGGTCAGGGCCAGCAAGATAGCACCGTGGACTAAGCACCTGCTTAGGCACACACAGGGACTGGGGTTCTATCATCAGCACCACATGCTGTACCGGCACCACCCTTAGGCTCACTGAGGCAGCCACCCAGACCAGACATGGTGGTGCACACTTGTAATCCCAGCACTGGGAAGGCTGAAAATAGGAGGGTCACTATGATGGCAAACTGTATAACGAGACCCTGTACCAAATACATTAAAAAAGAAGTCTTTGAACAGAAGTTAAAGATCTGTCTGGTATTGATGTCTCTTAATTGATAGTATCTCACTGTCCGTTTATGCCCCTGGGTCTTGAGACAACCCCTCTGCTTCATGTGTCATTCAGGGACTACTGGGTTGGAGATATGCAGAGTGGAGAGTCCCATATTCCTCCAGATGATCTTCCTCTGTGTTTGTGGCATTCCTTGACTTTGTGGAATGAGGACTTGCATGACCTTGAGCAGATAGGTGAGGGTGGAGCCTGTCTTAGTCCCCTGGGTATATGGTATTAATATCACATCTTTTTCCTGCATTCTCCACCAGATTGAGTGTTCTTGTCATCTTTCCCACTCTCTATTTGGTGTCTGTGGGGTGGGCTTTGCAGACATGCTTGCATGGAGCAGATGAATGAGATGAATGTTGGGAGGCATTCTGTGAAGCAGTATTAGCCTGTGAGGATATCAAAATTTCAAGATTGGTTCAGCAGGCCAACTGGGGCATATGCTCTGTGGCACAGATGGTCACTCTGCACATCTGATTCCAGGGCTAGGGTGCTCTGCAGCCTCTTCCCTGGGGACCTGCAACCCCATGCTATTGCAGGCCAGAGACAAGTGTGCTCGACTACAGGTGTGCTCAACTACCTAGAATGGGTTCCTGCTGCCTCTGGGTTTATACTAAAAAACATTTCAGTTGTCTTTTGATGGCTTTAAGAAAGCTTCACCAACACTGTGTCCCAGGGGCCTTGGAGCAGTATGACATACTCATATATTAATTCTAGCTCTGAAAAAGAAAAACCATATAGAGGCTAACCATATATAGTGTGGACTAGGAAGAAGACTTTGGCACTCACTTTCTCCCACCATGTTTCTCTGTTTACTCTCATCCCCCTGTGCTTTATGTGGCTGTATTGATAGTCTTTTCATATTTTGAAGCATCTTTCTTGAAAGCACATTAGTTAGAAGTAGGAAGCCAAGGATGGGGGTTGCAGGGCCAGCCTCTCTGCTCCCAGTAGTCCTTTTGTCTGGGATATGGAGGCTCATATGGTCTGTGTAATCACCCATTGTCCTGTGACCCAGCCAGGAGGCCAGACAGAAGGAGGGCGAGTCCAGCAGGAACCCCCTCTCTCTGCCTTTTTTAACTATTCTCCTCTCTCTCTGTGTAGTGGGGGACACTGATAGTATGCACATCTCTCTCAGTGATGTCAGCAGGCCTTCCCAGGGGTGCTTGGTTCTCAGCTTCAACTTGGAGCTAGAACTGTGCTGGCTCCCATAGGTGCCTCTGCATACCAGGACAGTCTTTGGCCAAGATAACTGTTCTTGACTAGCTACCAGGGCAGGGCACCTGGACAGGTCTTCTCAGGTGACTCCATCACTTGTTATTCTGTGAACCTTAAGTGGCAGCTTTGTTTGAGAGAATCATTATGTTAGGCATTTCTTTGAAGTGTTACTTTAGCCCCAGAGCAAGAGAAGGCAAGTTGAGTGAACAGATTCGTTTGTTCCCTGGAGCAGAACCTGGCTTTGGAAATAGGAAGCCCCTCTTCCCCACAGCAGGGGCTCCAAGCACAGTCCCAAGATGGGGTAGGCCCTGCTCCAGGATGCAGACAGTACTTAGCTGGGCACTGCCTGAGGGCTTCCCCTAGGCCCTGCTACCTGCAGCTGCAGGCCAGCACATCGGAATGCAGCCCAGATACCTGGATGCAAATGTGCTGTTCTCAGACATGTACTGTCCTCATCACTGCAAAGAGGAGATGATGAGGGGTAACTCTGTGTCTTGGTCAGCTTTTTGTTACCATTGCTGAATGTAACATTGTATAGGTTTTGGGAGGTCTTGGTGGCAGCTCATGGTGGGGATGCATAGCAGAGGAAGCTGCTCACCAAGAAACAAAAGAGATGAAAGCCTCCTCATAAAACATGTTCCTCCAGAGCACACCCCTCCTAGGGCAAATCCATCCTAGGACAAGCTCCTTCTAGCCTCCTGCCCTGGGCTCCTACCTCCAAAGGCTTGACCATCTCCCTATGGAAAAACCCTGAGGACCATGCCTTGACCACATGGGACTCTGCATCCAAACTACAGCCTTATGGGTGCTCTTCTTCCCATGGTCCACTGAGACTAGATGCTGATCTTTCTGATCCTTCAGGCAGATGGAAGGAAATAGACTGACTAGCTAATAATAAACAAGAATGCTACACATCAAGAATTCCTTCCCTTTTTGGGAGGGCCTCTAAACATTCTCACACAGAGCTCCCAGTGTGCTCTCAGGGCCATGCTGGCTTGTCAGCCTCTGGTGTAGCTGTCCTTTTGTCTAGGGCGACTTCCCACTTGGGTGGTTGTGTGGCACTACCGTGGCTTCAGTGTAGGGTCACATCATGCCCCTCCTGGGGTGGGCTTTCCACAGCCTTTACCAGGTAGGAATTTCTAAGATATTGAAGTTAGATCTTGTAGATGTGACAACAATTCAGGAAACAGTTTTAGGAATTGAGAAAGATTGATGCTTAGAATAGGTTTTATAAAGGTAATAGGTGGCAGTTTGCAAATGTGCATTTGAGAAGGAATTGATGATGCCTGTCCCCATTTGACTGGTCAGATCTAACACTTTGTTGTTTTTGTCTGGCTTCTTTGCTTTACTAGTGTCCACCTTAGGAGTCTGCCCAGGACTCTAAGAAGCTCATTGTCTCTCTTTTCTGAGGTAGCTGTGTTTCTCTGGGTGTCCCTCTTCTGTGCTCTCTCCTGTCACAGCATTCTTCTTGCAAGGGTGAACATAAAGAACATCCAGCAGGTGGCATACAGTAGGCACTTAGTAAATGTTTCATAAATACAGAAGACCTGAGTAGAAGCAGACTTAGGGTACCTTTTCACATATGTGTCTTTTTTATTGGAAACATGTGAACCAGCATAGTACATTTTAATTCCCAAAGTTAACAAAGATCTAAGTTCTATGGTCCCTGCTGAAGGCCCTCCATGGAGGTCACAGGGCGCAGACGGGTTCACAGAAGATCAGCTTGTTCTTCACGGGGCTGCATGGTCTCACCACTGCAGTTGCTTTGCTGGTGAAAACCCAGTCACCTATATTTCTATTGTAAAAAAATTTCAAAAAAAGTGCCATAATTTTATGGGACAGATACTGTCCATAAAATTAGATTTTGTTTGGTGACAGAATCGATCCATCTTGCCTGCAGCTGGGTTCTGCTCACTCATCTGCAAGGGCGACTTCCCACTAGGGTGTGGATGTGTGGCACTGCTGAGGCTTCAGTGTAGGGTCGCATCATGCCCCTCCTGGGGTGAGCCTTCCATCAGCCTTTACCAGGTAGGAATTTCTGAGATATTGAAGTTAGGTCTTGTAGATAGTGACAACAATTTAGGAAACATAGTTTTAGGTATTGAGAAAGACTGATGCTTAGAATAGGTTCTATAAAGATAACAGGTGGTAATTTGCAAGTGTGCATTTGAGAAGGAATTGATGATGCCTGTCCCCATTTGACTGGTCAGATCTAACACCTTGTTGTTTTTGTTTGGCTTCTTTGCTTTACTAGTCTTTTATCCAGTTTAACACAAAACTCCCGAGCTGGAACCACTTGACATGCCTGACCAGTGCTCTATTATCTGAAAAAATGAAACTGTTAGAGAGAGCATTTTGTCAATATCAGATTATGCTTCTCATATTACCCAATATTTTGGGTAAAGCATGACCAGTCCTGTAGCTGTCTACAAAAATGCTGATTTTGGCCAATCACTTGAAGGCAAAACTCTAATAGGAAAAAGAGGCCATTAGAAAAAATCTAGCACATTCTGAGTGGTCTAGAGAGACACTCTGCCTGCTGAACAGGCCGTTTCTGCATTTTTCCTTAAGCGCACAGCCAAGAAGTTAGTTTTCAAAGATCACACCTAAGTTAAAGGCACAAAGGTAGCTTTGTGCTTATATTAAGCCAGAAGATTACAGATTTTTCAGCCTAATTTGACCACAAGACTGTCACTCATAAGGAGTGTCTCGTGGGGTGCCTTTGGCATTCTGGCGTTTTCAAAGCCTACCCCCACCAGAGAGGTCACAGAGGCAGTGCATTAGGTTTGAGTGAGAGGCTCTGAATCTTTCCAAGGTCCGACATGTCATCCAAAGAATCATCTACCATAGTTTCTGATGTTTTAATTTCTAGCCATCAAAAGTAGCTGGCAAATATTTATTGAGACTTTTTTAAACTCCAAGAAATCATTGGCCCTGAGTGCAACCTTCTCCCCACTTCTCATGTGAAGTTAAGTGTTAGCAGTGGCTTTCGTCTATTTTGCTGAGGGCAGGGGACCCTACTGAAGGTGTGGGTAAGAGAAGACTGGTGGTGTCCACCTGTAGATACAGCCAGCTTCCTAAACAGAGGAGCTGCTGTCAGGAAAGGGACTCATCTCTATCTTTCCATGAGCAAGGAGATGTGCAGTGCTCGCCTTTTTGAAATACAAACAGAAATCTTGCCTCCTGCATGGACTCCAGCCATTAAAAGAGAGCTTTTATTCCTGTTCACCATGCTGGGAGCAGCAGGTGGGGCGGCTCAACTCCCCAGCTGTTGCAGGCTGAGGGCTGAGCGGCCACATCTGGGCTGGCATCTTTGAGGAGGCACTAATCTGTGGCTGAGGTATGCTAAGCCTCTTTGCTTTTCATTGCTGCCTCTGGAGCTCAGGCTGCTTCTGGAGGCTACAGTGACTTCATGTCAACAGGGGATGAGAGGGAACAATTGCAGACAGTGATACCAGGATGCATGTGGGCAAAAATAAAGGGCAGGGCAAAAGCTCATTCCTTGATCAATCTGGCAGAAGATGTGCTTTGCTGCTTGAAAGGTGCCGGGCTGTCTCAAGAGCACAATGCTGGCTGCCCCTCGGATGGATGGGAGTGCAGACCAGAGATGCTTGTTGGGAGGGGAGCCAGGAAGCTGGCGCCAAGGCAAGGTGTCACTCCAGATTCGGCTGTGCTGGTTGGTCACGAAGTTTCATTCTTTTTTTGCTGTTGAAATGCACGTGTTTCATTAAATAAGACTTCAGGTAGAAGAAGGGAAGCAATAGCTTAAAAGCTGAGCTTTTGCATCACAGAGAGCAGGCAGTTCACCTCCCTGAACTTGTCCTTGCTCTTCTCTTTCAATTCCCACCTGGGAGACCCTGTGGAAGAACCAGCATTGCTGAGGCCCCAGCAGCAGCAGGCGTCCTTAGGGTGGGGTGCATTTGGTATCAGCATTTGCTTTATCTTGATAACATACCCTGAAGATTGTAGTCCACACACAGCATATGCTAATTGTTTAGTTTACAGGTCACTTTTCATCTCCTGTTGTACTTACTTGCGAGACTCCTCCTTTGGACGGTAAGTTCTCCTATGGCAGTGTCCAAGCTGCTGACCCTGTGCACACTGTTGTTGGCTTCTACCCGCTGCCACCTGGCCCAAAGCCTCCCTGCATCTCCAGGGAGAACAGACTTGCCAGAGAACCCACTATGCACCGATTCTCATGCAGGGGCTATGAAAGAGCCTCAGAAGTTAGGAAACAACAGTATTGTGAAGGTTTGGAAAGTTAGCCTCAGCTTCAGTTACTTGGCTCCTTTTGGTGAACAGTACTAGGGGAATAACCGTGTTCCTTTGGGATGAAGGACACAGTAATTGGGGCTTGTTTGATGACTAGGTCAGGCCTAGGGTATTCTCACACTGCCAGAATTTATAAGGATGCTTGCAGAGGGTGTGTGGGTGAGCTGGGACACCGGGATGAGCCACCTACTACTAGGGTGGCCTGGCGATCTCACCAGGGTGATTTGACTACTTTCTGGGCATAAAATGGCCTTTTTTGGAAAGTAGACGCTTTCAGGGCATTGGTCCCTAATGTAGACAAGGTTGCATTGGATTTGAAGAGTGGATAGAGAAAAGTGACCTTCCTTTAGAGGAATGGGGCCTTGAGATGTGTGTATGCATGAGGTTGCAGGTAGTGACTCCTGGCTTTGGGTCTGAGCACTGCCTGGCCTTGTGGTGGGGAGGCAGCAGAATAACACTTGTGTACCACTTTTATCCCCTTCCAGGAATATGGGCTAAGGTTCTCTGGGGCCCCGGAAAAGACAGATTCTACTCTGTAGGCAAGGAGATGGGTCAGCTTATAGAAACTTGGAAATAAAAATGAGAGCTGGGGATAAAGCACAGGGATAGAGAACACTGGTCCTGATCCAGAAGGGCCAGGTTGTAGCACTGGGATTAAAAGACAGAAAGAAATAAAGAGAGGAAAAAGAAAAGAAAAGAAAAGAAAAAAGGGGAGATAAAAAAAAAAAAAAAAAAACAAGCAAAGCAAAACAACACAAAACACAGGGCAGAAAGGGGTGTTGAAGTTGAACGCCAGGGTGAGTTGTGGGGCCTGAAAATGTTTTTTCAATAAGGCATTTCTGGAGGGCTCTGTGAACTTTTGGATTGTAACACTGTGAGACACTGATGATGAGGAGAGATGTGCACAGGGAATGCTGTGCTGTCCTTGGCCAGTTGTATGCCAGAGCATTTTACAGAGGAAGGTGAGGAAGACCTGGGCAGCATGTGCTTGCTGGGAGATGTATCTGGTGTGTGAGGTGGGTCAGAGCTGGGGGAGCCTGCGGGGAAGGTCATTACTGCACCATGGAGAGAGGAAGAGGGCTGAGCAGTGAGGGATAATGGGAATGCTAGAAGGACACAGGGCTGCAAGTGGTCTAAGGCTAAGAGCAGCAGCGGCATGAAAAGAGCACTGTACTTCAGGAGAGGAGGGCCTGGGCCATGCTGCCTGGCACTAGCCCAGGAAGGCCTGAACCAGGTTGAGGTTTAGGGTGGCTATTTCTTCAGCAAAGAGCTTAAGGACCAGAATAAGGGAGTGGGAGTGAAGCCAGGACAACAGGCTTGGGTCTAGGGAGCATCCCAGGAATGTATGTTCCATACTCCTGATGCGGGACTCATGTTTGGAGCCCGGTATGGCCCGGAGGGCGGTAGCTCAGGGGTAGCCCCGCTGGAGGGAGGTCCTGGGGCTCTGCCATGCTTCCTCTGAGTTCTGTCACTTGGATCATCTCTGTTCTACTTTGTGCCACCGTAGGCTTGCCTAATATAAATGTATACTGTTATCTGGGTGTTCTGTGAATGTCAAGAGGTAACACTGAGTCCTTCTTGTCCTTACAGTGTGCAGCAGCAAGCTTTCAGCAGTGAGAGCATGGCTTTTCCAGGAGAAAAAAGCTGCTAGAAAACAGGACTCCAGAAACTGCACTGTGGAGCTCGAGGGGAGGAGGCAGTGGGCCAGCGGACAGATCAGCATGGGGACTGCCTCACCAGCCAGAGGAAGTGCCCACCAGCCAGAGGAAGTGCTGCTTGTGAGATGGATGCAGACACTAGAAACTCCATAAAATGCAACAATACAAATGGTAAGGCTTTTCAAGAGGCTCAGGGCCAGGTGCTGGAGTTCACCAGGCCCTTTGAGTGACAGGTAGCACTCTACCAAACACTTATTTTTATTTATTTATTTTGTCTTTTCCATACAGGATCTCACTATGAATTTCAGGCTGGCCTTGAGCTCAGTTTGTAACCCAGGCTGGTCTTGAACTTGCAATGCTCCTCCTGCCTCAGCCTCCTGAGTGCTGGGGTCATGGGTGTGTGCTGCCACACTTGACTCTACCAAACACTTACGAGACTAGCTGCTGGTTTCTGTGAGATGAGCACTTGGAGGATGGTCATCAAAGAGTTCATCACAGAAGTTCTTGGGGGTCCCCTCACCCTCCTTTCTCAAACATCTCTGTTTATCATAACTTTCTTACCTTTAATTTTTGTTTTTTTTATTGCTTTAGGAAAATATTGACCATAACATGTACCCTATTGACACATGTCTTTGTAGATAGTGCATGTCCTTAACGTGTTTAAGCACTTGGTTATACAGCAGGTCTCTTGACTGCTTTCATTTTGTATGACTGAAATTTATACCCAGTAAACATTAACCCATCTGTTCCCAACCCTTGACAAATACAATTCTACTTTCTGCCCCAAGGAATTTGTCCATTTGAGATACTTTTTTCAAGTGGAATTAGGTGGTGCTTGTCCCCTTGTGATTGCATTATTTCACATAGAAGAACATCCTCAGTGTTCATCCATGTGGCTGTAAATGGTGGGATTTCCTTCTTTGGAAGACTGCAAAACTTTCCACTGTTAGTCTGCACTGCACCTTGTCTCTCTCTCAGTGGACACGTAGTGACTCCCACCCCCTCGCTACTGTGAAGAGTGCTGCCTTGGGCATGAGTGCACATGTCTTTTTGAGATCCTATTTGTAATTAATAAGAATAAATATTCAGAAGTAGATTTTCTAGATAATATGGGGATTCTACTTGTGAATTTGTGAGGAACACTCATGTTATAAAACTTAATGTTATCAATCAAAGCTAGAGGTCTAGTAGGAAACAGGAGAAAAACTTGTTGATAATGGCTTTGACTATGACTTCTTGGATTTGACCATAAATCTACTGGCAGCAAAAAGAAAAACAAACAAATGAAATTATAGTTAACTAAAATAATTCTTCACAGTAAGGGAAACAGTCAAGAGAGTTAAAGGGTAATCTGTGGAATAGGAGAAAATATGGGAAAACTGTATGTCTGACAAGGGATTAATATTAAGAAAATAAACTCCTACAAGTCAATAACAAAAATGAGAACAAAACTACACTAACAATTTGATCAAAACATTGTCAGATTTTTTTATTCATTACATTTCAACATTTTACTGAGATTTTGGCATCAATAATTATTCTAACTTTTTCATTATTAATGTATTTATGCTCATGATAGGTGGTTAACAGACATGAGGATAGGAATTTTAGATCAAAATCTTAATATTAGAGTAAAAACTGTTCATATAGTTAAAATCCCTTGGGAATCAGTGGACATTTCATCAGAGTAGTTGATCAGCACTAAAAATTTATTTGAAATGTGGGGAGCCTATCAAGCCATGGGTCTCCCCATGCAGGAGGCAAAAAAGTAACACATAACAGATGCTACCTTCCCATTGATGGCACTGAGGAGGGGGAGCATTGGCCACCAGCCCAGTGAGAGATGTGCATGAGACTGAGCTTGTGCTCAGGTACCCCTGGGTGCAGAGTGCACACAGTGCTCCTCAGAAAGGATTCTCTTATCTAAGCCCAAGGAGCTACCCAATACTGGAACAGCAGAGGAAACATCCATAAAGCAATGTCAACAACATGTGAAACAATTCCAGCTCTTCCAGTATTCACATTCAGTTTTCTTGATGTGCCATTTTTTTTTGTAAAGCTACTTTTAACTCATTAGACCAGTAGTTTAATTTCATTTATAGAAATAACCTATAAATTATTATAGGTTCAAGTTGGACATGGTGGGGTACACTGTAATTTCATCACTGTGGAAGGCAGAGGCAGAGGATCACACACTTGGTGGTGTAGTGAGACCTTGTCTCAGAATAAAGAGGGATGGGGATATAGCTCAGTGTAGTGGTTCTGGAGTCAATGCCTCATATCTGAACAAAAACTCCTCAAATACCACCATAGATGCAAAGGAAAAAGGAAGAAATTCTATATTGCTGGTGGAATGTAAATTAATATGGGCACTATGGAAATCAGTACAGTGATTGCTAAAAAACTGAAACTGAAAATGCTATGTGATCAAGCTATAACACTCTTTTGGGTATATCTGTTTGAATTAAAGTCAGCCTACTATCGAGTTTCTTGATACTCTTTTCTATTGCAGCATAATTTACAATAGTCAAAATATGGAACCAGCTTATATCAGGCAGTGTTTACTAGACAAACAGACATAACACAAGATATACAAATGTATAAGAATTTGCAAAATCAGTTTACAATAGCCATTTTACTGAGCTTTTGGCTTCAATAACCCACAGATTTGGCTGTGGAAAAGTGCAGAGGGTCTGCTGCACCCTGGATGTGGAAGGATCCAGCTGAAGGTCTGGAGCTCACTGAAGTGTCCCATGAGAGTCCATGTCAGGAGGCTGATGGTTCTGCAATGGAAAGCTGATGAGTTTGTGCTGGAAGTGAGGTGATGACATCCAAGGTGAAGGTGAAAACTGGAGTTCCTCTGAAGAAATAGAGGAGATCTGTTTTCTTCAATTCCCCTTTATACCAGGCAGGCGATGAACCATGGTGTGTGTGTGTGTGTGTGTGTGTGTGTGTGTGTGTGTGTGTGTGTGAGTTCTTCTGAACTCAGCATGTGGAATAGTTGAACCAATTTAGTTGAGCTTCTCTTACTCAAGTTGATGCAATCATTTGATCAACTCATAGCCAAGGACATTGACAGATAGATGAATAAAGAAGGTCTGGTATTTGATCCACTGAAAAAAAACTAAAGATAAACAAACTGCCCAAGAGAAAGACTGGACAGCAGATCTACTAGACAAAGATTTTTATTTTTTCATCTTTATTTTATTTATTTATTTATTTATTTTTTCTACAAGTCGAATTTATTAATTTGTTGGACTTACAAAATAGCTTTTTTTCAGATGCGTTTTCAAATTTGGGGTTGTTCCTAAAAACTAAAATAGCATATGCTTATTAGGTTAAAATGATAAAAACCTTAGTTGAATTGATTATTTGATTTTTAAAACTTAGATATGCAGACTATTCTTGATATAGAATAATATACTTTTGTTTCCTTATTACTGTGTCTCTGACATTTTCTATGTATGGAGGATTGTTTTTTATAATGTTTTATTTAAATTTTTTTGTTTTTCCATAATTTTATTGAGAGACAAATAGCAATGAGACAGTTTCAAATCAAATTGGTAGGGCAGTTTCAATAATTAACACATTGCATACTCTGTTCCTAGTGGTTATTTGCTGTACAAGATGCAGACATGATATCCTATTTACAAACACTATTAGAACAAATCCCTCTATTCATTAAGAGAATGTAACTATATATCTATCTTAACCATTTTGAATACACAGATACAAAATGGAATTCATCTGTATCCCCTTTTTGGTTTAGTTCCGTCATTTGAATATTATATGTGTGTTAACTCAGCAAAATATTCTAAAAGAGTTCAGTAAACAAATATCAATGAGACAGTTTCAAAACAGATTAATAGGACAGTTTCAATCATTAATACATTGTACATTGTTATCTTCTTAGTGGTTATTCATAGTACAAGATGCAGACAGAATATCCTGTCCAAACACTATTATTACAAATCTCACTGAATTAGTACAAATCTCACTGAATTAAGGGAAAGTAGCTGCATATCTATCCTAACTATTTTGCATATACAGATACAAAATGGTCCTTCCTTTGTATCACCTTTTTTGTTTAGTTCTGTCAGAAATGGGTATTCCATTGCCATCTAAATACTATAGGTGTGTGAATTCAGCAAAACAATCCAACACAGTCCAGCAGTCCACAATTGTAGTGGATTATCCACAGAAATTGTTGATTTTAGCCTTTCACAGCTCAGCCTATTAATATGGCTTTACTTTATAAACCTCGTTTTTATGCTTTTCTGATGGATGGCTAAGACCAAGATAAAGCAAGGCCTGTATAACAAGAAATGTAACTTTTGTATCTGATAAGGTCAGTCAAGTCCCCTCAGGATTTATCTTGTAGCCCTGTACCGCAGTTTGCAGATCCTTTGTCAGTGTCATCTATGTAGATGAGTCATGGCACTTGCTTGGCCAATTTGCTCTTTGTGAAAGCCTAAGAAAGTGTTTTCTCTATGAGAAGTAAAGCCATGCTGTTATGTTGAGCTGTGGGGGACTCAGGTCAACAATTTCTGACATTGCCTGTGAAGTGGAAGACCCAATACTATTATGGGCTACTGAACTCTTTTGGAATATTTTGCTGAATTTACATACCTATAATATTCAAATAATGGAACTTAACAAAAAAAGGGTATATAGACGATTGTATCTGTGTATTCAAAGTGGTTTGGATAGATATATAGTTACATTCTCTTAATGAATAGAATGATTTGTTCTAATGGTGTTTGTAAATAGGATGTCAAGTCCACATCTTGTACAGCAATTAACCACTAGGAAGAATGTATGCAGTGTGTTAATTATTGAAACTGTCCTACTGATTTGATTTGCAACTGTCTCATTGCTATTTGTTTATCAATAAAATTATGGGAAAAATACAAATGATCACAACTTTGAAAAAAAAATAAAAAAAAAGAAAGTGTTTTCTCTCCATGTGAATCTCCTTAAGCACACTCTACATCATTGATCACATTGCTCTGTGGCCCCATAATCTCTTTGATCAGAAAATTTGGGCCACAACTGAGTTACATGATGTTACAGTATAGGTTCTCCTATGTCCTGAGTCTTTACTGACCTTGAAAGGCTATGGTCAAAATGTTGGCTGTCCTTGCAGCCCTTCTATTTCTCTAATTTTTGGTCTGCAAGCTTAGGTTGTTAACCATTCAGAGAGAAACCTATTATTACCCTACATCTTACGCAGTTGGGTTTAATTTCACTATCTGCCTGAATATCAAACATCTTAGGCATAATATGGAACAGGTATTTTCCATCAAATACTGATATGTTAAACATTAAGTCCCTACAGAATATGGAGATAAAAATTTAAAAAATAAAAAATATTTAAAGAATATGAATAAACAATTACATATTTTTACACAGAAATTTAAAAATCTAACCATATATAGCATTGTAGCTGGATAGTCCTGTTACTTTTTTTCCTTTTTCTTGTTAGACAAATATTTTTAGAACAATTGTCCTAAAGCTGTCCAAAGAACTAAAGGTAGATATACATTAAAATCAACAAACTGTTGTATGAAAAAATGAAATATCAATATAAATAGGAAAACGTAAACAAAAAGTGAAGTTTTGGCTTGAAAGGCATAAAAATTGAAATGAAAGAATCACTAGGAGGATTCAAAAGTAGATTTGAGCAGCAGGATAAAAGAACCAACAAACTTGAAGAAAAGACAAATGAAATTATTGAGTTTGAGGCAAAGAAGGTAAAAAGATGAAAGCAAAGTAAATAGAGCCTGTGAGACCTGTGGACACTATTAAGTGAACCAATATATGAGAGTGCACACAGGGAAGACAAAGTGGTACAGAGAATTTGAAGAAACAATGTTTGAAAACATCTCCTATTTGATAAAAAATGTAAGTACAAACCCCAAGAGGTCAGGAGCATCTTAGGATGGACACCTGCAGAGTCCCATTATAGTCACCCTTTCCAAAAACAAAAACAGTGCTAAAAGCGGCAAGTAAGAAGTGACTCAGCATGGACGAGGATTCTCAATGAAATTAATAGCAGATTTCTGACCAGATAATTTGGAGGCCAAAAGGCTGATATATTCAATGCAAAAAAAGGAAAATAAACCCCTGTTAATAAAGACTCTTGTGTATGATAAAACTTTTCAATCAAAAGTGAAATGTTAAGATATTAAAGAAATTAAGATATTCTAATATAAAAAAGGAGGGCATTCCTTGCCAGTAGATCCAAGGTAGAAGAAATGTTGAAGGGAACACTGCAGGTAGAAATGAAAGAACATTAAGCAATGACTTACATGAAGAAAATGAAGGTTAGAGTAAAGGTGGGTACATAGGCAAAAATATTACTAGTGCATCAAGATTTATAACTCCAGTTTTTGTCTTCTATGTTATTTAAGAGACTAACACACTGAAAACATTTTTAGCCTATGACTGGCATTGTTGCAACTGTGGATTGTCACTTTTTGTTATCTATACAATTAAACATAACAACATTATGCATTATAGAAGCTATTAATTTGTTTTTCTTCCAATTACATATAAAGACATCATTTTGTAACATCAATAACTGAAAGAGATGGAGTTAGAGCTGTTTAAATGTGAAGTGTTTCTCTTCTGGAGGGTTAACAACCTAAATTAGCAGTTCAAAATTGGAGAAAAGGAAGGGCTGCAAGGTTAGCCAACATTTTGGCCCCAGCCTTTCAAGGTCAGTGAATACTCGGGACATGGAGAACCTGTACTGTAACAATATGTAACTCAGTTGTGCTCCAATTTTTCTGATCAAGAAGATTATGGAGCCACAGAGGAATGTGCTTGATGATGTAAAGTGAGCCTGGGGAGAGTCACATGGAGAGAAAAACATTTTCTCAAGCTTTCACAGAGAGCAAATTGGTCAAGTAATGGCTGTGACTCATCCTCATGTCAGACACTGACAAAGGATGTACAAAGGGCGGTACAGGGCTACAGGATAAATCCTGAGAGTACTTAATTGACCTTATCAGATACAAAAGTTACATTTCTTGGTATATAGGTCTTGCTATATTTTGGTCTTAACCATACAGCAGAAAAGTATAAAAATGAGGTATATAAAGTAAATCCATATTAATACAATGAGCTGTAAAAGGCTCAAGTCAATAACTTCTGAGGATAACCCACTAATATTATGGACTGCTAGACAGTGTTAGATTGTTTAGTTGAATGCAAACACCTATAGTATTTGGATGCCAATAGAATATTCACCTCTGACAGGACAAATAAAAGGACACAAAGGAAAGATCATTTTGTATTTATACATACAAAATAGTTAGGATAAATTTACAACTACTTTTGCTTAATTCAATGAGAAGAATGAGGTGTACTAACGGTGTTTGGATAGAATATCCTGTCTGCTTCTTGTACTATGGATAACGACTAAGAAGATAACAATGTATAGTGTATTGATTAACAAAACTGTCCTATTAATCAGCTGTGAAACTGTCTCATTCATATTTATTTCTCATTAAAAATAAATAATTAATTAATTAAAAAAAAGAAAGCTACAGTACAACTGAGGTTGAGCCACAACACTCTGAAAGAGAGAAAGTTTCATTCCTTACCTGAGAGTAACCAATGCATGGGTCACTTTGCTAGCTGCTTCCTTCCACTGGCCTGCATTGTTAGAAAGCCTCAGGACTGAAAATGAGGAAAGAACACAGATCTGTCAAATTCCTCACAGAAAACACAAATATGAAGAACAAATACACATCACAGAATAGTACTATTAGAACAACCAGAGTAATTCAGTTTCAAATCTCACTACACCTGCAGTGTAGCAGCTGTCATCTCTCTTTCTTTTTCCCCATCTTCAAATAAATTGTCCTCTTTTATTTAAAACAATAAAAACAAAAAAATAACAAAAAAATAAATGTGAAGCATTTGCATGTCATTGATATTAAACTCAAATTAGAGGGTTGTAACTTTAGATCTTAATATTTAACAATTGTAACCACGGAACAGATAATTATAGCATACACACACAAAAAAGAAGTGAGATGGGGACTAAAAGGTTTTGCTCCAGTAATGTACAAAACAAAATAGTAACAATGAAAATAGCAATAAACTGCTATGTCATCTATTGCCTCCAACTCTGCCCTCTTCTAAGAATCTTCCTACATATTAAGTGTTCTCTTCAAATTTTTGTTTCTTGAACTTTATTTTTTATTTTTATTTAATAATTTTATTGAGAAGCAAATAGCAATGAGACAGTTTCAAAACTGATTAGCAGAACAGTTTCAATACTTAATACATTGCATATTGTTGTCTTCTTAGTGGTTATTCATAGTACAAGATGTAGACATGATATCCTGTCCACAAACACTATTAGAACAAATCATTCTTTTGATTGAATTAAGAGAAAGCAGCTGTATATCTATCCTATTTTGAATACACAGATACAAAATGGTCCTCCATTTGTATCCCCTTTCTCAAAATTTAGATATAAAATTTTATTTGAATTTCATGCAACAATGCAAAACATTGCAAACTTCAGTATAAATAGATTGATTCTCAATATATTTTTTGTTTATGTAGCCAAGACTAGCCTCAGACTAGTAGCAGTCTGCCTACCTCAGACTCCCAAGTACTGAGATTAGAGATGTGTACCACCATGCCTAGGTCAGTAGTTTTAAAAAGATCAATATACAAAGTTTTATTTCTGATCACAACATGGTAAAAATCAGTAATAGAATGAAAAGTTGGATGATTTACAAACTTGTGCAAACTACACAACACATTCTTTTAAAAATATTTTTATTTTATAACTCTCCAAACTTTATAATCAAATAAGAGAATAATAATTATTACATTGTATATCACTATCTTTAAAGTAATTACTCAGAGTACAAGACATAAACAAAAAAGATTCTTCTGACATTGCCAGTCAAGTGGAAGACGCAATATTATTATGGACTACTGGACCATTTTGAAATATTTTGCTGAGTTCACACACCTATAATATTTAAATGACGATACTAAACAAGAAAGGGGATACAGATGAATGACCATTTTGTATCTGTGTATTCAAAATCCTTAGGATAGATATATAGCTACATTCTCTTAATTCAGTGAATAGAGGGATTTGTGCTAATAGTGTTTGTAAATAGGAGATCATGTCTGCTTCGTGTACAACAAATAACCACTAGGAAGAAGTATGCAATATGTTAATTATTGAAACTGTCCTACTAATTTGATTTGAAACTGTCTCATTGCTATTTGTTTCTCAATAAAATTACGAGAAAAAAAGATCCTTACAAAAGAGAAACAGATGAAAACACTAATTTTTCTTTTCAACAAAATTAGAGAAACTAGTAGTATAAATGAAATTAATTAGCATATATATTGAAATATTTTTAAAACAATGGAATTTGTAATTTGGGAAGTATTTGAGCTTCTCCCTATTTCTTACATATTCTCTTATATTTTGTTCTTTATTTGTGCTTCTTGTATAAATGAAACCATGAAAAATTTGAGCTCATGTGTCTGACTTACTTCTCTTAACATCATCTTCTCAAGGTTCATCCATTTACCTACAAATACCTGAAGTTTATTTTGTGTATGACAACATAGTAGTCTATTGTGTATAAATATCACATTTTCCTTAACCATTCATCTGTTGATGGATATATAGGCTTCTTCTGAGGTCTAGCTATTGTAAATTTTGCTGCTGTAAATGTGGGTATACATGTACCCTGTAATACAGTGATTTTTAACCCTTTCGGGAAAATCCTTTAGAAGAGGAATAGCTGGGTAAATGGAATTCTTAGTTTTAGTTTTCTGAGGAACCTCCGCATTGATTTCCATAATGGTTATATTTTACATTGCCATTGACAGTATAGTAGATTTCCTTTATCCCCACATACTCAACCAGCATTTGTTATTATAGACTTTTTGGATGATAGTCATTCTTTCTTGAGTAACATGGTATTTCATTGTAGCTTTATTTTGCATTTCTCTTATTGTCAGTAATAATGAGTATTTTTAATCTGTTTGTTGGACATTTGAACTTCTGAAAAGTCTCTTAATTATGACTTCTCTTTAAAAAATTATGTCTTTCATTTTGGGGAAGTCTAATATTTTTGAGGACTCATATAGTCTAAATTTTAGTCCTCTCTCTGAGAGTAGCTGCAAAACTTTTTTTCCCATTTTGTGGATTGTCTCTTCACTCTGTTGGCTGCTTTATTTGATTTGTAAAAGCTTATTTATTTGATATAATCCCATTTGTTGATCCTGATATTAGTTCTTGTGCTACCAGGATTCTATTCAGAAAGTCCTTGCTTACGCCATTTTCTTCAAGAGTTGTACCTATTTTTTCTTCCAGTATATTATATGTTTTTGTTTCGCCATTTAGATCTTTGATCAATCTTAATTCTACTTCTGTGAATGGTGAGGTATGTGGGTCTAGACTCAATGTTCTGCATGTGGCTATCCAGCTTTCCAGCACCATTTGTTAAAGAGGCTATTTTTCCTTCAGTGGGTACTTTTGGCCCCTTTGTCAAAAATCAAATTGCTCTATGTGCCTGGTGTTGTTTCTGCTTCTATTCTGTACCATGGATTTATGTACCTGTTTTGTGCCAAAGCCATGCTGTTTTAATCACTGTAGCTTTATAATATAACTTCAAGCATGGGATTGTGATGTCACATGCTTTTCTTTTGTTACCTAGGATTGCTTTCTCTATTCTGCATCTCTTCTGATTCTATATACATTTTATGATTTTTTTCCCTATCACTCTGAGAAATGACACTGCTATTTTGATTGGGACTGCAATAAATTTGCATGTCAGTGTTGTAAACATAACTATTTTATTTTTGTTAGATTTCCTATTCAAGAACAGTGGATATTTCCCCATTTTCTGATGTCCTCTTCAATTTCCTTTTTTCAGTCTGATGTAATTTTCATTGTAGAAGTCTTTCACTTCTTTAGTTAGGTTAATGCCTAGGTATTAAATTTTTTTCAATGCTATTGCCAATGGTATTATTTTCCTAATTTCTTTTTCAGTGAGTTCATTATTAGTTTTTAGTAATGCTATCAATTTCTGTGTGTTAATTTTGTATTTGTCAATACTAACAAATTTGGTTATCAATTTTGGAGGTCTTTTGGTGGGGTTATTTTGGTCTTGTAAGTAAAGGCTCATGTCATCTGCAAAAAATATTATTTTGATTTTGTTTTTTCCTTTACATATCCCCCTAATTATTTTTCATGCCTAATTTCTCTGGCTAATGTTATGAGGACTATGTTGAATAGGAGTGGTGATCATAGACAGCTTAGTCTTGTTCCTGATTTTAGAGGGAGGGAGTTCAGCTTCTCCTTATTTAATATGATGCTGGCCATAGATTGTTCATAAATAGCTTTTATTATGTTGAGATAAGGTCTTCCATGCTCATTTCTTTCAGATTTTTAAAAAATCATGAATAAGTGTTCAATTTTGTCAAAGGCTTTTTCTGCATCTATTGAGATGATCATGTGTTTTTTGTTCTTATTTTTGTTTATTTGATGAATTTCATATATTGACTTGCATGTTTTGAACCATATTTTCATCTCTGGGATACTTGATTATGGTGTATGATCTTTTTGATGATTTGTTGCATTCTGCTTGCCAGTATATTGTAAAACATTTTTGCATCTGTTTATTAGAAAAATTGGCCTATAGGTCTCTTTTTAAATTGGATTGTTTTGTTTTGGGGTCAGAATGTTAGCTTCTGAGAAAGATTTTAGATGTATTCCTTCCCTCTCAATTTCATTAAAAAATGAAGGAATAATGTTGGATCTTCTCTGAAGTTTTTGTAGAATTTGGATGTAAATTCATGAGGGTCTGGGCTTTTCTTAGTTGGTAGCTTTATTGGTTACTGCCTCATTTCCAGGTCTGTTATTGGATTGTTTAATATTTTTTGTCTTTTTAAATCAGTTTTGGTAATTCATATATAAGAATCTGTCCATTTCTTCTGAGTTCTCCAACGGTTTGAGATATATATATATATATATTATATTTGTGAATAAGTTGCATATAATTTTCTGGGTTTTGGCAGTGTAATGATTTTACCTTTTTCATTTCTTTTTTCTTTTCCTTTTTTGGTTTTGTTTTTGGTGGAACCAGGGATTGAACTCAGGCCCTCGCACTTGCCAGGGAAGTGCTTATTCCACTGAACCATCTCCCTGGCTCCACCTTTTTCATTTCTGATCACATTACTTTAAGTCTTTCCTTTTTTGTGTGGTAAGGTTGGCTAAGAATTCATCTATTTTATTTATTCTTTCAAAGAATCAGTTCTTTGATTTATTGATTCTTTGTATTGATGTTTTACCTTCCACTTCATTATTTTCTGCTCTGATCTTTATAATTTCTTTCTTTGTACAAGGTCTGGGCTTGGATTGTTCTTGTTTTTTCTGAGACCTTGACATATATCATTAGCTTATTTTTTGGGCTTATTATATTTTTTCTGATGTGAGCATTCACCACTTTAATCTTACCTCATAGGACAGTTTTGTGGGGTTTAAACAGCCACTTCATTTTGATAACCCATTTAAATAATAAAAGGGCTAATGGTGGTCTCCAAAGTGTTACAAGCTATGATAACTTCTTGATATTTGAGTCAACTTATTAAACAAAGATATATTGTTTCCAAAACTGTTCAGATCAAGCATTCATGATTTTCAGACTTTATTTGATAATATTAATTGGCTCCATCTAGATTTTGGGTTAATTTCTCTGGTGTTGTTGACTGTCATTATCCTTCAGATAAGTTAAATTATTTTACTTTTTTTCACAGATAGGTCATATTGGGTTAAGTGAGGATATATATGGCTTCCACTTCCAAAATACAAGGTACAGGTTTCTCACCATATGGTCAATATTCTATTACAAAAGCAAAAGGGGAGATCAATCCCTTCAACTTCACTTTTCAATATAGAGCATTAAAATTTTAAAATTCTAAAAAAGATGAAAATATAGCAGTGAAAGACACTTCTATCAGTTTAAAAAAAGGCTAGAAAGGATCCTCTGGAGAGATTTCCATACTAGAAAATGGAAGGGACCCAGTCTCTACTAACATAGGGCAGAGGATATGCTTGTATTTTTCCATAAATTGCTAAATTACCTATTTGGGTACTAGAGCATGCTATTAGGCTATACTATGAAGCCAGATCTAGAACAGAAGTTAACAGCTGTGAGGCTAATTCCAACCTGGGACCTATGGGAGAAGCTGAAAAAATAGAAATCTGAGGTCTAAATATATGATAAAATATATAAAAATAACTGAGCTAAATTTTGCTAGTATTAAGACAAAAATATTAAAATACAAAACATACATATTAATTATAGATAAATTATTTTATTCCTTTCAAATTTTTCTGATAGAAGATCTCTGCTAATTGACAACAAAATCTGACTAGTCTATTTGTAACTATACATTTCTAAAAATTGTAATAGAGTTATTATAATATAATTTTGCCAGAAATATATATGAGTGCACTCTTGATTTTATAACGATGTTTATTTTTATGTTTGTGTATCATTCTGTGAGCAGCAGTTCCTCTTGTTTCTTTTTTGATCATTTGCTTATAATACAATTTGGGATATAGACTTAAAAACATACTCTTTCCTAAGTTACCAGATGGTTTAAATTATATCAAAATTGGTTTACCCATACGTCATCAAAAATTAAGATAATTATATCTATTACTTAGGGTAGGGAGAAATTATTAGAAAGGACTTCAGTTGATGAATTGAGTGGTGGCCAATTTTTGTTCATTAAAATGTAGCTCCTAATATTGTCAGTAGTCTCTTAGGAGACACACTCAGTAATTTGGTCATTGATTAAAAGACAAAGTTTTTCAAAAATGTTACAGTTAGATTTTGTTTTAAAAGATGCTTTTGGTGTGAACCTAAATTAAGAAACAGGTAATTGTGTATGGTAATTCATTGTTGTTATTCTCATGATGTATTAAGTGTATTCATGATTCTGGGTGTACAGGTCTTCCAAAATGTAGAACAAAGATTGCTTATTGTGAAAAGACTTTCTCTCAGATTCAAATCTCTGCCTTTAACAAAAAACTTGTGATGTGTATCCCATTTAATGATGACTAGTTAGGTAAAAATTTCTTATGTATTAGATAAAGATGATTGGTTAAAAGTGTTATGTCAAAACAAAAATTTAAGTATGTCACAACATATTAGTATTGTTTTGCTACAGTGTTGTGTGTGGCTTTGATTTCTAATTTCAGTGTAAAATTATACAACTGTTGCCTGTTAACATTCTATAGGGGTTTAAATATTAGAATATTCATGGTTGTGAAAAAATAAAAGTTCCAGGGCTGGGGAGATGGCTCACTAGAATAAACATTTTCCTGGTAAGTGCAAGGGTCTGAGATCAATTCCCGGTTCTGCCAAAAAAAAAAAAAATTCCATTTTATGTTAAAGGTGCTTGATATTCAGATACATAATAATGTTAAGCTTACTGCCTCATCACAGGGTAATGCCATTAAGTTTGTCTTCTAGATGTTTAACAACTAAAGTTTGACGACAAAAATTAGAGAGATAGATGGGCTAAAAAGATAGCTAGTATTTTGGCGCTAGTCCTTTAAGGTCAATAGGAATCAAGACATAAGAAAACCTCCACTGTGACAGCCTATAACTCAGTTGAGTCCATAGTTTTTTGATCAAAGAGGTTATAGGACTATAGAAGAGTGATAGACAATGTATTGTGTTCCTAAAGAGAGTCCAAAAATATTAACTATTACATTTTCACAGAAAGCAAATTGGTTAAGCAATGGCAGTGACTCATCAGTGACTCACTGATAAAAGATGTAAGAGGCGCTATACATGGTTCCAAGGTAAATCCTGAGGAGATTTAACTGACCTTGTTAGATAGAAAAAGTTAAATTTGTATTTTTATAGGTCTTACTTTAACTTGGTCTTAACCATTCAACCAAAAAGTATAAGTACAAGATGTAAAAAGTAATGCCATACTAATATACTAAGCTATAAAAGATTCCAATCACTAACAACTTCTGACAATTACCAGATGTACTGATAACTTACTACCATTACAGACTTTTGGACTACATAGGATTATATAGCTAAATACAGGTACAAAAATCTTTACACTGGTATTAAAAATGAAAAGGTTTTCTTAAGAGTTCTCAAATACAGCTACTGTAATTACAATGGAGCACCCATCATTCACACAACAAAACAAAAAAATGGAGATATGTTGGGAGTGCTGAAGCTGAAAATGATGATATGTAGGAGGGCAGGATGAGGCCTCATTGCCTAAAGCAGTCAAGCTACCTCATTCTTGGGAAAAAAATTCTGCCTGGATATTGTGGGTTATTAGTTACATCACTAGGCAACCTTGTGTCTTGAAACTTCGTAAAGGTACAAATAAAGGCCATTACTACTGTTTGGGGTGTTGACTTGCCAACCAGGCAGACAGGCTACCACCTGACCCAGCTCTTGTCTTCTTGTCTATCTTTTCCTCATTCCTGCTGCTGTTTCTCCCTGAGTACAATGGATCACACTGAGAGATCAGTGGATCCTTATGTCCTATAAGTTCTGGTATGTTGTATTGGCATTAATTCTAGGAATGAGCTTCTTTTTTCCTTAATTTCTTCTGTGACCTATTGCTTCTTCAAGAGTCCATTGTTTAATTTCCATAGGTTCTGTGATTTCTTTTGCTACTGATTTCTAGTTTTATTGTATTTTGACCTGATAATATACATGGTAAATTTTTAATATTTTTTGCACTTATGTAGGGGTGCTTTGTTAGCTAGCATGTGATCTGCTTTGGAGAAAGAATCATGTGCAGCTGAAAATAATATATATTCGGTTGCTGTTGGATGGAATATTCTGTATATATCTATTAGGTCCATTTGATCAAAGGTTTAGTTCAATTCTGATATTTCTTGTTTGACATTTTTATTGAGTTAATCCGCCTACTTGTGAAAGTGAGGTATTAAGATCCTCATTATAATTGTTTTGATGTTTAACTGATCTTTTATGTCCATTAAAATTTGTTTTATGCAGTTGGATTGCACCATAGATTGGTGCATATATGTTTGTGATTGTTATTTCTTTCTTAGATAGTTTTGTTAAGCAATGTGTAATGTTCTTCTTTGTCGCTTTTAATTAGCTTTGAAATCTACTACATCTGAAGTTAGGACAGCTACTCTTATTTGTTTTGGGGTTCTTGTTGCATGGAATGTTAATTTTCATCATTAGATTTTGAACCTATGAATTTCTGTTTGCGTTGAATGTGTTTCTTGTGCAGAGCATACTGTTGGAGTTGTTTCTTGATGAATTCTGATAATCTGTGTCTTTTGATTGGCAAGTTCAGTTACATTAATAAATCTATTTATATTGATAGCTATAACTGAGAGATATTGACTTATTACTGTCATTGTATTAATTTCTTGTTGCTGTTTTGATTTATTTCCCTTCTATTTAATTACTGTCTCTATTTGATGCATTCATTTTATTAGATACTTTGGCATTGTTAGCTTCATTGATTCATCTAAGATATCCTACAGAATTTTTTTGAGTGTTGGTTTGGAGGTCGTGGATTTCTTTACATTTTCTTTATCATAGAAGTATCCTATTTATACACCAATTTTGAAAGATAATTTTGCTGGATGTATCAGTCTAGATTGTAAGTTGCTTTCTTTAATAGCTGAAAAATATTTCATTATGTATTCTCCTTGCCTTTAAGGTTTGTATTGTAACAATTCTGAAAGGTATTCCTTTTTAGATGATTTATATTTTTGTTTAGCAGCCTGTAATATTATGTAATATTCATAGTATCTTAATTATTATGTGGCATGGAATTTTTTTATTATGGCTAATTAAGTTTCTATATGCTTTACTTATCTATTCCCATGTCTGGAAATTTTTTTTTCTCTCTCTCTTTTTCTTTTCTTTCTCATTTTATGTATTTGGTACAAGACGTCACTATGCAGCTTGGACTTGTAGTGATCCTCCTGCTTTCAACCTCCTCAGTGCTGGGATTATGGGTATGTGCCATAATGCCTGGACTTGGTCACTGGCTCAGCTCTCCCCAGGGTGGGGCCAGCACACATGCGGGACTGGAGATCAAACCCTGGTCCCTGTGCTTGCCCAAGCAGGTGCTTATTCCACTTATTCCAGCCCTACTATTTGTGCTTGTAATTATGCTTTTGATGTCTTGGATTTTTGTTTTTCACTTTCTTTTGAACTCCCATTCTTTTCTATGCAGGGCACTCTGTTTTGCATCTCCTTTTTTAGCTCCACTAGATATTTTTTGGTGTTTTGTTTTTTAGACTTTCTGATCATGTGTTTCATTATGCAATTAGTTGTATCTTCTTTAAATTCACCAGTCACCTTGTAGAACCCTTTTACCTCCATTGGTATCATTTCAGAGCTATCTGCTGTGTATCTTATGACTTTCACTCTTATTACCCTTGTACCCATATTGGGGGATTTGGGAAATTTTGAGGGGCATTTTTTCACTTTGCCTTTTCATGTTTCTGTTTTGTTTGTTTGTTCTGGGCTTTGTGAAGTTTTGGGCCCAGTGCTCTATTCATCAGGAACAAAGCAAAGTACTGTTCATAACCTACTAGGAAATCCTGGTAATGAAATAGAAAATAAGTTGCCAGCCATTGCTATGTTAAATTTTCTATAGTAGGTAGTTCAGCAACAACACTGGAAAGAAGTAATATTGACAAACCCTAGGATCTGTCCATTAATAGTCATTCACTGAAACAACAGGACTCTGATTGTAGTGAAGACAATTAGGCCCCCCTTGTATTTACCTAGAGTGGTGGACAGCCCTGATTTCTCCTTGCTTTTGGCAGCAGTGCTAGTGCTTACACACATCAAAAGGTTAAATGAGTTCTTCAGGGTGTCCCCTCTGACAGTTACTCTTACTGAACCTGATTTCTGACACCTGAATAGAGGCCCAGGATCATTCTGACTTGAGCCTGGGCCTTCCTGGGCAACCTTATTAGCTCTCACCTTCTGGTGGTCTGTCTTGTAGGGATCTGTGGAAGGGATCATTTCAGTTCTCAGGAAAGCTTATGTTCCTGTTATTGGCCTCTTCTTCAGTCAGTTCAGTCTGTCTGTCAACTTGTTTGGTGAACAAGTTGTGCTGTGGAGAATCCAGGAGCTAGGGGGTGGGGCACTCAAATTCCTGAGTGTGCTGTGGTTCTGGTAAACAATTGTACTCTTAAAAATCAAATGTCTAAGAGAGGAAATCTCAAGGAAATTTAGAAAATACTTAGAGATGAATGGAAATGAAAATACAGTATACTGAAACTTTTTTTTTTTTAATTTTTGCGGTACTGGGGATTGAACTCAGAACCTTGTGCATACCAGGCAAGTGCTTATTCTACCGAGCTATTTACCCAGGCCTACCAAAACTTCTAAGATATAGCAAAAGCACTGCTAAGAGAAAACCTCATAGCTATAATATCAACAACTTGACGTCATAATTTAAAAATTCAGAAAAAGAATAAACTGAATTACAAATAAAGTAAGAAAACATTTAGGTAGATAGGATAAGAAATAAAGAGGATAAAATGATTAGGATCAGAATAACAGTAGAAACACTGTTACATATTTAAAAAAATAAAAAATATTTACAAAAAACTTTTAAAATTGTATAGCAATAAATTGCATAATCTAGATGACATAGACCCAGAGGAACTGAAAATATCATATCATAGTGATACATGTGCACATATATTTATAGCAGCACAATCTGTGATAGCCAAATCTTGGAAACAACCAAGATGCCCGTCACCTGAGGAATGGATGAAAAAGTTGTAGTATTCCAGTCCTAGCCCAGGTCCGGTGAGTGTGTGGAGAGCTTGCTGCTCCCCTGCATCGGCGGGACCAGTCCCAGCCCAGGCACAGAGTGGGCCGGAACCTCTCCCACCCCCTTGGGCCGCCCCCCACCACTCCGCAGTACCTCCCCAACTTAGCCCGCCGAGTAGGAATTTCTGCCGCGTCAGGGAACCCCCAGACGCAGTCCTAGTCCAGGTCCAGTGAATGTGTGGGAGAGCTTCCTCTTCCCCCTACTTCACCTTGCCCCCTACAGTCACAGCTCAGGCCTGACATACACGCCTGGGGTGTAACCCTGCAGCTGCAATC
>NW_004524696.1:7129768-7134704 GCF_000260255.1 Octodon degus | reverse complement strand
TAAGAAGAATATATGCAGTGTATTATTTGTTGAAACTGTACTTCCAATTTGATTTGAAACTGTCTCATTGCTATCTGTTTATCAATAAAATTTTGAAAATAAAATAAAGAGTTGTGGTATTTTTATACAATGGAGTATTAGCTATAAAGAATGATAAGCTCAAAGCTTTTATATTGAAGTGGACGCCACTTGAAGATATACTTATAAGTGAAACAAGCCAGACATACATGGTAAATATTATATAGTCTCCCTATTGTAAGAACTCAAAAGAACAAATAACAATAGAAAGGTATAGAAAATTAAAAGGAAAGTGAGAATTTAAGAATGAAACAATGAAGAGAGGGCAAAAAGAAACGCTTGGAAACATTACAGTGGCAATGTCATACATTTATATGCACAAGATGCGTAAAGCAATTATCCTGAGAATCTTCAACAGTTTTTGAAACTAGTAGTTAATTGGTAGGATTTTCATGCTGACTAATGAAATATGCTGACACCTATGAACTAAGCAAGTGCACTGAAGATAGCAATGTGTAATAGTAGGGTCCTGCTTGGAGTGTCTGTCATTCTGGTCTTCTACATATGTACTGCTTGTCATGACATACCAATTACTGCCATACTGTCCCTCAAGTAAATTTTTTGTTTAAAAAAGGGGTAATAAATAAAAACAAGCGCCAAAAAGGTCATAAGACTGTCCTACTGCAATGCTTTATATGGTTAGATTTCTAAATTTCTGTGTAAAAATATGTAACTCTTTATTCCTATATTTGTGGACATTTTTCTATTTTTTAATTGTTTTTTTCTTTTATTTCCTTAACATTCTGTAGGGACTTAAAGTTTAGCATATCAATACTTGATGGAAAATACCTGTTCCATGTTATGCTTAAGATGCTTGACATTCAGACCAATAGTGAGCTTAAGCTCAACTACCTATGTTATAGGGTAATAATATCATGAAGTGTCTATTCTGGAGGGTTAATAACTTAAGTTTGCAGACCAAAAATTAGAGGCATAAAAGGGCTGCAAGGACAGCCAACAGTTTGACCCTAGCCTTTCAAGATCAGTGAGCACTATGGACATAGGAGAACTTGTTCTGTAACATCCTGTAACTCAGTTGTGTCCCAAATTTTCTGTTCAAGGAGATTATGGGGCCACAGAAGAAAGTGATCGACCATGTAGAGTGTGCCTAAGGAGAGTCACGTGAAGAGAAAACATTCTCTCAGGCTTTCGCAGAGAGTAAATTGGCCAAGCAATGACCGTGACCCATCCACATGACTGACACTGACAAAAGATCTACAAACTGCAGTACAGGGTTGCAGGGTAAGTCCTGAGAGGATTTGACTGACCTTATCAGACACAAAAGTTACATTTTTTGTTATATAGGTCTTTCTTTATCTTGGTCTTAAACATCCAGCAGAAAAGTATAAAATCGAGGTATGAAAAATAAAGCCATATTAATATGCTGATGAATAAAAGGATCAAGTCAACAACTTCTGACACTGCCACTCTTGTGGATAACCCACTACTATTATGGACTACTGGACTATATTGGAATACTCTGCTGAATTCATGCACCTACAATATATGAATGGCAATGGACTACACATCTCTGACAAAAGCAAACAATAAAGGGGATATAAATGGACCATTTTGTAGTGGAAAAAATATATATCTCTATATAAAAAATAGCATAAATATACAGCTACTTTCTCTTAGTTCAATGAGAAGGTTTAGAACTAATAGTGTTTAGACAACATATTATGTCTGCATCTTGTACTAGGAGCAACTACTACAAAGATAACAATATGCAATGTATTAATTATTTTAACTGTACTACAGACCTGTTTTGAAACTATCTTATTACTACTTTTCTCAATAAAATTATTAAAATATAAAAAACCCCATAGTGGTCCTCAAAAACTGCTTACTCCTTTCCTTCTCACTTATATAATTGTAATGCAATCACTTCCTCAGCTTATTACAAACCTTATAACTGATCTTGCTTCTACTTATATGTCTGCTCCATGCCACAAATAAACTACAGTGGTCCATCTCATCCTGTGTGGTGGTTTTTATTGTACTTAGAATAAAGTCTGTTCTTTACTTTAAAAAATAGATAAAATGTATAAATTTTTGGAAATTAAAACAATCTATTAAGACTGAATGACAGAGAAATTGAAAAGATGAATATAGCTATTACTATTTAGAATATTGAACTATTGAACAAAAATATACTGATTAAAAGGATTAAAAGGAGAAGGAGAATAAAGAAAAGGTAGCAGAAGGGCAATGCTGCTAAGCATTTAAAGAACTAGAACCAATTCTTTTCAAACTTGCCCAAAAAATTGAAGATGAGGTAAACACTTCCTAGCTCATTATATGAAGACATTATTATCCTGATATCTATGCCAGAGATACAGTGTTAGAAAGTAAGAATACATATGAATACCTTTTATGAAAAATTCTATAAAACTCTTCAACAAAAGATTAGCAAATTTAATTTAGAAGCATAATTTATTCTTGGAATGTATATGAAACTCAGTCAATTGCCTACCAGTGTGTAGGAAAAAAATAATACATAATCATTTAAATTGATGTAAAAAATAATCTGGGAGAATTCAACAACCTTCAATGAAAAAAAATTCACGTATTAAAGGAAACTCCCTCAGTATATTAAAAAGCATTTATAAAAGCACACAGCAAATGCTAAATTCAATGAGGAAAGACTGAGCACTTTCCCTATAAAATCAGAAAGAATGCAAGTGTGCCTGTGTTTACTGTTGCTATTTGACAATGTTTGACTGGGGTGCTTTTTTTCACAGTAGAACTCCTAGCTGAAACAGTTAGACAGAAAAAATAATAAAGGATATCCAAATTGGAATAGAAGAAGTAAGATCATGTATATTGATAGGTGACATGATTTCATATGTAGAAAAAGAGATTCTGCACAATGTCAGATTGAGTAAATATAGTCAAATAGCAGAATACAATGTCACTGCAGAAAAATCAGTTTCATTTCTACACACTAGCAAAGAGTGACATAAAAGAAGCCTAATTATAATAGTATATAAGGGGCTGGGGAGATGGCTCAGTGGAATAAGTGCTTCCTTGGCAAGCACAAGGGCCTGAGTCAATCCCCGGTTCTGCCAAAAGAAAAAAAAAAGTACGTAAAAGAGTAATTAACTAAGGAAGTATACAAGTCTAATGAAAATATTTTTTAAAATGTTGTGGAAGGTAAAGAAGACATAAATAAGTGGAAAGATATTGCACGTCAACAGATTTGAACATACTGTTAAAATGTCAATACTGCCCAAATAGGTTCACAGACTCAATGAAATTCCTGTTAAAATTACAATGATATTTTTGCAGGAATAAACAAGTCTATTACAAAGTTATATGGAATCTCAAGGAGCCTTTTGTTTTAATTGTCCAAAACTTATTGTAAAGAAATAAATGATTAAAGCATATACTGAAAAAGTATTAGCTATGGAAGAACAAAATTAAATAGCATCTTATTGCACATTAGAAAGAAAAAGGACCAAGTGTGTAAGAAACTAGACTAATTAAAGGACTGAAAGAAAAAAAAAGATCTATCCCTTTCGAATTTTATACTTAGAAAACAAACTTTAGTTTTCAAACTTACCTTTGAAAACTAAAAGTAAAATATTTTCCATTAATACAAACTCAAAATATTCTAATACCTCTGGACATAGCATATAGGAAATAACATAGAGCATAATTCAGAAGTCAAGGAACCTTGAACAGCAAAGCAATCTTAAAAATGAACAAAGCTGGAGGACTTACACTTACTGTAACAAGTTACAGAACATATTACAAAATCACAGTAATCAAACAATGGGGTAGGGTAGGGTAGGGTAGGGTAGGGTAGGGTAGGGTAGGATAGGATAGAATAGATGAAAAACTCAGAATTAGGATTTCACATGTGTAGTCTAGTGACTTTCAACAAAGGTGCCCAGGTCATTCAATAGTGGGAAAGGTAGTTTATTTATATATTTATTTATCTATTTATTGTGGAACCAGGGATTGAACTCAGACCCTTGCACTTGCCAGGGAAGCGCTTATTCCACTCAGCCATCTCCCCGGCTTGGTAGTTTATTTTTGACAAATAGTACTGGGAAAATTCAGTTTATCATGAAAAAAGCCTGGCTCTGGATCCTTGGGAAACAGTCTTTGCAAATCATAAATTGGTATCTGATAAGGGATGTATGATTATGAAGGCAAATACATAGAAAGGACCCTTAAAATTCCATAACAAGAAAACTCAAAAACTTGATTAAAAATGAGCAAAGGACTAGAATTTACATTTATCTGAAGATGATATACAAATACCCAGCAAACACATTAAAAGACACACATCAGTAATCATTAAGGCAACATGAATCTAAACCACAGTCAGATACCACTTCACACTGAATCAATATATTATTATGAAAAATGAAATAGAACAAACAAAAAAGCAAAATAGTGTTGGTAAAATACAGAGAAATAAGCATGTATGTGTTAAATGGGAACATAAATGTACAGCCATCATGGAAAGTAGTATAGCAGACCCTCAACAAATTAAAAATGAAGTAATGCTGTAAGGCAGTGACTCCTCTTCTCACAAAAAACTTGAGATCAGAATCCTTAAAAGATATTTGTATGCTTATGCATGAATGCCCCTTTATTTTTTTGTTTTCTTTTTATGAGCAGAATTTATTTATTTATTTATTTATTTATTTATTTTTTTATTTATTGGCAGAACCTGGGATTGAACTCAGACCCCTGCCTTTACCAGGCAAGTGCTTATTCTACTGAGCCATCTCCCTGGCCCCGAGATTAGTAACTTTAGCAAAACAAACATTTGTGTACTATTTCATTTACTGATCCCTGAAACATGTCAAAATTTTCATGGCTAATGTCAATTTCCAAGCTA
>NW_004524696.1:7127181-7129668 GCF_000260255.1 Octodon degus | reverse complement strand
GCTTGCCAGGGAAGTGCTTATTCCACTAAGCCATCTCCCCGGATCCTCAGAATACATTTATTGAGAGAAAGAAAGCTCCTGTCCCGAGAGAGGGACAGGAGGGAGGGCCCGAGTGGGTAGTTCCACCCCGAATGTCCCCTTTAGAATTCATGGAGAAATTTAATTTCCATCATAACAGTATTGACCTTTAAGATATGGTTATGACGTGTAAGTACCATCCTCAGTAGTGGAGTAATGTTATTACTGCAGGAGAGAGCGTTCCTTATTGTGGAGGTTTCCTGGCACAAAGGAGAAGTCTGGTTTAGTTTTCTCTCTCTGTCTTCCGAGTACTTACTTGTCTTTCCTTCACATGTACAGCCTCAACTTTGGATAATTCAGTCTCCAGAACTGCAAGCAAAATACATTTCTGTTGTTTATAATTTATTCTGCTTATTTGGTGATAGAAACAGAAAACAGAAAGTGAATTAAGTCTACTCATATTCACTGCAGCAACCCAAGCAACCCACATATTCATTGACAGATGGGTGGATAAGTAAAATGTGAGAGTCCACCAAAAATGTATGTCCACTTAGGAAAAGAGAAATAGAATCATGTTTTTCCAACAAATGGATTTACCCTCATAGGGGGACCCTAGAGGATATCACATACCACAGAAATCCCAGTACACTGTTGGCCCTTAGAGAAAAAATTTGAAATTATTTGCTGCATGTGCAGAAATCTTGATGACCAAGGTTACCCAAGCAGAAGTTTGTCATACTAATAAATGTCTGGAAGCTAATGGCTGCCACTTTGAGCACCTTCTGTAATTTTAGAGGCCCAAGGTAAATTGTATTAATGCCATGATGTTTCAAGGAATTTAGCATTAAAACATTTATGCAAGGTTTTCTTTTCCTCAAGTGCATAATGCATATATATTTTTTTGGTCAGGTTCTGCAATATATACATGAACTTTCAGGACATTATGCTAAATGAAATAATACAGTCTCCAAAAGAAAACTATTGTATCATTCCATTTATATGAGCTACCTAGGATAGTTATATTCATAGAGAGGGAAAGTAGCATTGTTGTTCGCATGGAATAGGAAAGGGGATATGGAGAGTAGGTGTTTCAGTTTTGTAAGCAAAAGAGTTCTGAGTTGAATGGTGGTGGTGATTGTAAAATATGGATACATTTTATACCACTGATCATTATAATAGTACATTTTGCTATGTATATTTTACCAAAATTAAAAACAGTGCTAAAATATATTACTGACCAGAGATTTAGTTCAGTGGAACACTTTTCCTAGCAAGCATGAGGTCCTGAGTTCAATTCCTGGCAACAAGAAAAAAATCATGTTACTTATAGGAGCCAGTCTTGGAATGAAATTGTAAAGATGGGATAAAAGAAAGACTTGAGTATCTTTGATACTTTCTTGTTGCTGAGACAAAGTATCCAACATCCAAAGCTACGGGAAGAAAGCCTATGTTTTGTAGAGGTTTTAGCCCATAGTTGGCTGGCTCAGTGGTGGGGTGGCATGACAGAGGGGCATCACAGAGAGAAAACAGTCTATGGCAGAGCATGCAGAAGGTAGCAAGCAGCCAGAAGCCATCAGCAGCAAGCCTCTCATTCCTTTCTATTCCATTCAGGCTACAAGCATTTTGGGTGGTGGCACCCAAACCCAGGTTGTTCCTTCCTTCCCATTATCCATGCCCAGAACTGCGCTAAACTGATTATTGGACTAATTTATAAGACACTTGCAATATTAACACAATTTACTTTAATTATATACAAGCTCAGACTATTTTTAATGAAAGTGTAGAGAAACACAAAACTCAGCCACATAGAGAGTAGTAGTGGGGTTTGCCAGATCTCTTGTTATTGTGTTGATTAAACACACACACAAAAATAGGTGTTCTCTTTACTCTTTTTTTGTGAACTTGACTGGATAAAGAGACTCCTGGAAAGATGGTAGATCATGGGCATGCTGAACTCATCAGTGGGTGTATCTACCAATGATCATACCTGAATGTGATGTCAGGGGCTGACTGCACACAGGCTCAGTTCCTGGCATGAGCCTTTGAGGTGCATTGCTCTTTGGTGCTTCCTCGCTGCTTTCCAGTTGTGAAGCAAGCAGCTTTGTTTTGCCATGCACTTCTACTTGGAGCCAGCTGACTGAACCCTATGACACTGTGAGCCAAACTAAACCTCTCCTCCCTTATGTTGCAGGCACTAGGTGTTTTGTCCCAACAACAGTAAAGCTGTACAATAGGAGAGCATGGTAATAAATTTAACAGAGGTGAATAAATGTCATAAAATATACTTAAGGCAGTGCATATATTTGTTATGTAAAGAAAACATAAATTTTATTGCATGCAATGCTTAGAAGTTTCAGTCATATACGAGGAACAAAGTAAACTTTAAAAAATTCCATGTGGCTTGGGATATAGCCCAGTAGTTTAGTGCCTACTTGGTAAGCACAAAATCATAATTTTGATTCCCAGTAG
>NW_004524696.1:7116931-7127081 GCF_000260255.1 Octodon degus | reverse complement strand
GACAAGTTTGAGATCATCCTAGGTAATCTGGCAAATTAGTGAGACCTGTATGAAAATAAAATTTAAAAAAATTTAAAAAGAATTGGTGATACAGTTCAGTGTGAAGTTCCCAAGTTCAATCCCCAGTATGGAAAAAATTTCCCCACCACAATAAGAACATGAACAAAAATAACAATAATACACCCCCAAAACAAAACAAACAAACAAAAAAGACAAATAATACATCCTCCCAAAACAAAACCAAGCAGACAAACAAAACGCAGAAAAATCACAAAGCCAAAGACAAAAATAAAAAAAAAACCCAAACCAAAAAGCAAACATAAAAATCCAAAACCACAAAATTTTATGGATCATATCATTGAACTCTAATGCTATAAAACTACTTTATAACATTATAAAATATTAACTTTTTTAGATCAAAGGAAAACAAAAATTTCAATTTCATCTCTTTTGGGAAATAGAAAAAAAATCTCACTTAAAGTTGCTGAGTTTACACACCTATAATATTCAAATAACAGAACTTAACAAAAGAAGAGGATACAGATGAATGTCCACTTTGTATCTGTGTATTCAAAATGGCTAGGATAGATATATAGTTACGTTCTCTTAATGAATAGAGGGATTTGTTCTAATGGTGTTGTAAATAGGATATCATGTCCTCATCTTGTACAGCAATTAACCACTAAGAAGAATGTATGCAATGTGTTAATTATACAAACTATCATACCAAAAACAACAACAACAACAAAAAAAACTCACTTAAAGGCAATTTGGATTTTCTGATCAAGGAGATTATGGGACCACAGAGGAAAGTGATCGACCATGTAGCGTATGCCTAAGGAGAGTCACATGAAGAGAAAATGTTCTCTCAGGCTTTCACAGACAGCAAACTGGTCAGGCAATGGCCATGAGTCATCCAGATGGCTGACACTGACAAAAGATCTACAAACTATGGTACAGGGTTTCAGGTTAAATCCTGAGGGGATTTGACTGATCTTGTCAGATAAAAAAGTTACATTTTTAGTTATATAGGTCTTTTTTTATCTTGGTCTTAACCATCCAGCAGAAAAGTATAAACATGAAGTATAAACACTAAAGCCATATTAATATGCTGAGCTGCAAAAGGGTCAAGTCAACAATTTCTGACATTGGCAGCCCTGTGGATAATCCATTACTATTATGTACTACAGGACTATATTGGATTACTTTGATGAATTCACATACCGACAATATTTAAATGGCAGTGGAATACCCATCTCTGACAAAAGTAAAAAAAAGAGGAGGAGGGATATAAATGAAAGACAGGCTGGGGAGACAGCTCAGTGGAATAAGTGCTTCTCTGGCAAGCGCAAGGGCTTGAGTTCAATCCCCGATTTCGGAAAAAAAAAAGTCAAAGATATAAATGAAGGGCAATTTTGTACTGAAAATAAATATATCTGTATATACAAAATAAGATAGATATACAGCTACTTTCTCTTAGTTCAGTAAGAAGAAAGATTTGTACTAATAGTGTTTAGACAAGATATTGCATCTGCATCTTGTAGTATGAATAACTACTACAAAAACAACAATGTGCAACGTATTAATTATTGTAACTGTCCTACTGACCTGTTTTGAAACTGTCTCAATGCTATTTTTTCCAATAAAGTTAATATAAAAAATAAAGGCAATTTGGAGTCCAGGAAAGAATGAAAATAAAGTGATCATTCAAATAAAAATCAGACAAAAAGCCAAAAAAGAAAATAAAAAAAGACAAAAATGAGTCTTTTAGATACTTTTCTTTCTTTTCTTTTCTTTTTTTTTTTTTTTTTTTTGGCAGAACTGGGGATTGAATTCAGGCCATTGCACTTGCCAGGGAAGCGCTTTTTCCACTGAGCCATCTCCCTGGCCCCTAGATACTTTTCTTATTGCGGAGACAAAATACCTAACATATGAAATTAAAGAAGGAAAGATTGATTTAATTCACAGTTTTCAAATGTTTCAGCCATAATTGTCTGACTCCAAGGCAAGCAAGTGAGGCAGACACATAGCAGAGGGGAAGCAGCTCACAGAAAGCAGAAGGGTCTCAGTGAAACAAGAAAGTGTCACCTACAGCTCTTTCTGCCCCTTACATCTTGCTCTACCTACTCCAGGCAGGTAGCACTCGTAACTGTAATCCTAGTGTCTTTGACCCACCATGAATTGTTTCCAGTATCACACATTCTAGGTCCAGCCACCACTGAACAATCTCCGTCGATAAGTATCTGAGGCTTTAGGGGAATATCGAGACACAAACTATAGCAATGAGGAACTAAAGTTAATGAAATTTACATTTTGGGTCACTAGCAAATGCACATTAAAATGCAACATCTTACCCCAGAAAGAATGACCATCATCTAGAAATCAAATGATAACAAATGCTAGTTAGGTTGTGGGGAAAAACTGGAAATGTAAACTAGTACAAACCAGTATGGAAGTTGATATGGAGATACCCCCCAAAACTAAAAGTATAAATTCCATTTAACCCAGCTATTTCTCTTCTATGTGTCTTCCTGAAACTTTTAAAGACATATCTCAGTGGCAATGCCTGTCCATTTTTATAGCAGCACTTTCTTCATAGATAGAGCTTGGAACAAGTCAAATCTTGGAAGCACGTCCATCATGCTTTATGAATGACTGCATAAAGAAAATATGTTATTTACACACAGTGCTATATAAAAGATAACCTTTGGCCATATGTAGGAACAATGATGGTCCTTGAGACCATAATGATAAGTGAAATAAAGCAGGTGTATAAACTAAAATGTCACATGGTTTCTCTTATATGAGAAGCCCAAAGTTTAATATCAAAATAAAAGACAAACAGTAGAATGTAGGGAGCTAGGTCTTTCTCAAATGAAAAGGGGATCAAAAGATGGAGGGAAGGGGAGAGCAAGGAGAAGAAAGAGCTGAAAAAAGAAATTAAGTCATGCTATGAATATGTACCAACTCCACATAAAGAGTGTAAACACTGTGTATTGCAATCAGGTACCAGTAGAAAGTAAAAAAAAAATATAACAACCAACAAAAATACAACAAGTAAACCTAAGCTATGTTTGGTCATGTTTAAAAAATAAAGATAAGAGATAAAAGATAGATAATAGGAAGAAGAGTGTAGATATTTTGAGAAACGGAAAAGGACCAAAGAATGGAAGAGGAAAGAGGGAGGAGAGGGAAAGGGTTAAAAAGGAACTGGATGTGTTATGTCCATGTCCCAACAGCCTATGAGTAATGTAATCATCATGTACTGAAACATGTACTAACAAGAAAAAATTAAATAAAAATAAGAAAATAAAGAAAGGAAAAACCCCTGGCAACTTTCATTAGAGAAAAAGGAAAATATGCAAAATCAGTAATAAGAACTTACACATGCAAGCTAACATAGCTGTATTTAAAAATCCTATGCACAAACTCTTCAAACACTAGATGTGCATTAACACTATTGAAAAATGAAAATAAAACACATTACTTGTTCTCTAGGAAAGAAAACAAGTGAAAAAACAAAGAAAACTGATTTTAAAAAGTCAGTAGTAGCAGATATTAGGCAAGACACACAGCAAAGGTGAATAACAGTAATTTGGGAAGAAATTTACATTCCCCAACAGTGAGGCCAGATCAGGCCCTCTTCAGCTCCTGCTTACAGCAACAGCTGCATTTGTAGAGCTGCCCATCTCTTTGCAAACATGACCTCTGCTAATCCTCACAACACAGAGGTGGGCATACTGTGAGCATCAGGCCCAAGGTTGCACCACTAGCACACGGCAGGGTCTGGGTTTGTGCTTGAGCATTTCTCACTGCAGAGCTATTGGCCACTGCATTACACACTGAATTCTTCCCCATTTCAAATAAGTCTTCTCCAAGAAGTAATACAAAGTATTCTGAAGCATAAACATCAGCACATCATTAGAAACCAAATTCTGGAAACAAAACCTGAAAAATATCATGTGAAGAAAACACTTATCCAATTTTACTTATGAATGAGAGTACAATACTAACATGTTTCAAATCTAGAAGTATATGGTATGAATGTTAAATCACAAGTTCTGCGAGTGTGTGGGAGAGCTTCTGCATTCGCCTGCACCTGCTGGATCCCTCATAACCAAGCCCAGGCCCACAGCATGAGTGAGACCTTTGCTGGCTCTTGGGACCCCTCCACCACCGCAGAGCCAGCCCAAGCTCTCCTTGTGAGAATTTCCTCCACACTCACCAACCCTTCAAGACCCACCCAAGCCCAGGCCCGGTGAGTGTGTGGGAGAGCTTCTGTGCTCTTTTGCACCCCCTGGGCCCCTCCAGACCTAAGCCAGGCCTGGCATATAGGCCTGGGGTGAAACTCTGCAGCTGAAGTCCCTGCAGAGAGACCAGGGGCCGAAGCCACCCAACTAATCCAGGAGCAGAACATCTTGCCAGAGGGGCACAGCAGGTTCACCTCCAAGGGCTGCAGCAGGAAGGAGCTGAGCACAGTAGCTAGACCCAAGCCAAGCACAACTGGGTGAATTCAAACTTAGTAGATCTGCAACCAAATTTTAGTAGGTGCTAAGGTTATAACTGCACCAAAGCTCAACACCAAGGTCAGAGGACAGTGCTATACAAAATGACAAAGAGAAGGAGCAAAATGCAATCTCAGGTCTGGAGCCCACGCAGAACAAGTGCAGAGGATGCTAGCATAGCAGAAATGTCTGGATTAATATCATCTGAGGTAAAGAAACAATAGCAGAAAGATATAGAGGAACTCAGATCAGAATTAATCTCTGAAATAAAAAAGAAATCTCTGAATTAATAGCATCTAAAGTAAATACTCAAATGCAGAAATATATAGAGCAATTCAGTTCAGAAATAATCTCTGAGGTAAAAGTATTAATAACTGCTTCTCAAGAAGACACTGACAAAAAAATAGAGGAGATTTGAAAAGTGAAGGATTCCTTGAAAGACCAATACAGGAAATAAATAGGTTGCATGAAGCAAAGTCAAAGAGATATAGAGGAGCTTAAAATCTCAATCACAAGCTTGCAAAACCATTTGAGTGAAAGTGAAGATAAAATTTCAGATCTTGAAGACGCTGGTGCAGCTAGTGAAAAGATAAGAAAAGATCTCTTAAAAACAACTAGGATGGAGGAAAAAATAATTCATCACCTGCAAGATGATGCAAAGATGAACAATGTGAGACTAATAGGCATCAATGGGAAAGAAGGAGCCAATACAAATGACATAAAAGGAATATGGGCAGAAGTAATAGCAGAAAACTTCCCAAACATGAGGAAAAAAATCTGACATTCAGGTAACCGAAGCATAGAGAACTCCAAATAACTTCAACCCAATTAAAAATATATGGAGACATATAATAGTCAAGATCCCAAAAATCCAGCACAAGAACAATATACTGAAAGCCTCTAGAGAAAAGAAACAGATTATATTTAAAGGAAAACCCATTAGAATAATGGCAGACTTCTTTTTACAAAGCATGAAGGCAAGAAGAGCATGGAACAGAGTACTTCAAATTCTCTATGAAAACAAACTCCAGCCTAGACGACTATACCCTGCAAAACTCTCAAGTTTGATGGAGAAGTGAAATGCTTCCATGACAAAGAACAGCTAAAGAATTTCATTATGACAAAGCCAACCCTACATAGACTACTAAAAAATGTCCTAGAGAGAGACCAAAATAATCAGAACTCCATGAATGAGAACAGAAGGAACCCACTAACTAGGGCAAAGAATTAAACACAGGAGAAAAAGGAGTAAACTACAGCAGGTAAATAACTTGTCTATCGTAAATCAATACATCTCAATTTTAACAATCAATGTAAATGGACTCAATTCACCAACTAAAAGAAATGGACTGGCACGGTGGAGTAGGAACACAATCCATCATTATGCTGTATACAAGAAATTCACATAACTCATAAAGAAATTCATAGGCTGAAAGTTGAAGGATAGAAAACAATACTTCATGCCCCAGCCCCTAAGAAAAAAGCAAGAGAACCAATCCTGTTCTCAGACAATCTCAACTTCAAACCAAAAATGATCAAATGAAATAAAAAAAGGCATTATATGCTGGTTAGACTCAAAATTCAAGAGGAAGAGGTAACACTCATAAATGTATATGCACCAAACACGGGAGCATCCAACTATATAAGACGAATCTTAATGGACATGAAAAATCTAATATTCAATACCACAATTTTAACAGGAGACCTTAACACCCCTTTATCCCAAAAAGATAGGTCAGCCACACAAAAAAATTACAAAAGAAGTAGCAGAACTGAACCAGAGATTGGAACAAATGGACTTAGTGGACATGTACAGAGTGTTCTACCCAATGGCAGCTGCATATACATTTTTTCAGCTGCACATCAGTCATTTTCTAAAATAGACCACATACTAGTTCATTGGTCATGCTTAAGTATAAAGAATAAAACATAAATTACCCCATGCATACTATCTGACCACAGTGCAATGAAACTGGAAATAAATGAGAAAAGGTAACAGAAAAAACACATGAATACATGGAAATTACAAAACACCCTACTTGGCAATGAATGGGTCACAGATGAAATTAAACAAGATATTGAAAAATATCTACAATTCAATGAAAATTCAAGCACAACTTATCAGAATTTATGGGATGCAATGAAAGCAGTTCTGAGAGGGAAATTCATAGCCGTGAATCGACACATTAGGAAAACACAATGGGAACAAATAAAAACCCTAATGTTGCACCTCCAACATCCAGAAAAGGAAAAGCAAACCAAAACCAGAGCCCAAAGATGGGAAGAAACAATAAAGATTAGGGCAGAAATCAATTAAATTGTGATGAAGAAAACAGTTCAAAGAATTAACAAATCAAAAACCTGGTTCTTTGAAAGATTAAATAAAATTGATAAGCTAACCCCTAGCTAACCTCATCAAAAAGAGGACAGAAAAAATTCAAATACAAGCAATAAGCAGTGAAAAGTGTGTAATTACCACAGACCCAGTGGAAATTCAGAAGACTATCAATAGCTACTTTGAGAACCTTCACTCTACACAATAGAAGACACAGAAGAAATGGACAAATTCCTAGAATGGTACAAATTACCAAAACTGAACCCAGAAGATACAACAACACTCAATAACCCAATAATAGTCAATAAAATCCAAAATGTAACAAAGAGCCTACTGAGAAAGAAAAGTTGAGGTCCTGACTGAGTCACAGCTGAATTCTATAAGAAATTTATGGAAGATATAATCCCTAGACACCTCAAGCTCTTCAACGAAATGGAAAAGGAAGCAATCTTCCCAAAATCATTCCTGGAGGCAAGTATTACATTGATACCAAAACCAGGAAAAGAAGCAACTAAAAAAGAGAACTACAGGCCAATCTCCCTCAAGAACATAGATGCAAAAATCCTCAATAATATCCTAACAAATAGACTACAGCAAATCATCAAAAAGATTATACACCATGACCAAGTAGGATTCATCCCAGGGAGGCAAGGATAGTTCAATATATGCAAATCTATAAATTTAATACACTATATCAATAGAGCCAAACCTGAAAACCACATGATCATCTCAATTGATGCAGAAAAAGCTTTTGACAAAGTTCAAAACTCATTTGTGTTCAAAGTCCTACAGAAAATTGGAATAGATGGCCTCTACTTCAATCTGTTAAAAGCAATCTATGAAAACCCATCTGCTAATATAATTCTAAATGGGGAAAACCTGAAATCTTTTACTCTCAGATCTTGTACAAGACAAGGATGTCCTCTATCACCAGTCTTATTAAATGTATTTCTGGAATCATTAGCTAGAGCCATTAGACAAGAGAGAGAAATAAAAGGAATAAGAATTGGTAAAGAAGTTAAATTATCATTATTTGCAGATGATATTATACTTTACTTGGAAGACCCAAAACACTCCACCAAAAAGCTACTAGAATTGATACAGAAATTCAGTAATATAGCAGGATACAAAGTCAATACCCAAAAGTCAATAGCATTCCTCTACACAGATAACAAATACACTGAGATAGAAATTAGAGAAACAATACCTTTTACAATAGCTCCACAGAAAATGAAATACCTTGGAATTAACCTAACTAAAGAAGTCAAAGATCTTTTCAAGGAAAATTACAGTACTCTGAAAAAAGAGATCATGGAGGATTTCAGAAAATGGAAAGATATTCCACGCTCCTGGATAGGAAGAACCAACATTGTGAAGATGGCCATACTTTCAAATTTGCTGTACCAATTTAGTGCAATCCTATCAAACTACCACTAACATACCTCCCAGACCTAGAGAAATTGTTCCTAAAATTATTTGCAACTAGAAAAGACCTAGAATAGCAAAGGCAATCTTGGGCAACAAAGACAAGGCAGGAGGCATTACAATTCCTGATGTAAAATTATACTACAATGCTACTGTGTTAAAAACAGCATGGTACTACTGGCAACGAAATAGATCTGAGGATCAATGGAATAGATTAGAAGATGCAGAAGCCTCTTTGAACACCCTCAGCCACCTGATCTTTGACAAAGGTGCCAATCATGCTTACTGGAAGAATGATAGCCTCTTTAACAAATGGTGCTGGAAAAAATGGCTCTCTACATGCTGAAAACTAAAAGGACCCAAGTCCATCACCATGCACTAAGCTAAAGTCAAAAGGATTAAAGACCTAAACATTAAAAGAAAAATACTAAATCTCCTGGAAAAGAAAGTAGGAGGAACTCTTGAAGACATAGGGGGTAGGAAAAGTGCTCATGAACAAAAATCAAATCGCATGGGTAACACTTGAAGGAATTAACAACTGGGACCTCCTCTTATTGAGAAGTTTTTGCATGTCAAAAGAAATTACCAACAAAGTGAAAAGACAAACCACAAATTAGGAAAAAATCTTAACTAATAAGTACTCAGACAAAGGTCTGCTCTCTAGAATTTATTAAGAACTAAAAAAACACCAGGGCCTCAAAATTTAAGGACCCAATCCAGAAATGGGCATCTGAGATGGACACATACGTCTCAGAGGACGAAATTATAGAAGCAAATAAATACATGAAAAAATGTTCCACATCACTAGCCATCCATGAAATGCAAATTAAAACAACATTGAGATACCATCTCACCCCACAAAGAATGGCTATCATAAGCAATCAACCAACAACAGATGTTGGAGAGGCTGTGGGGAAAAAGAAACCCTCCTCCACTGCTGGTGGGAATGTAGACTGGTGCAACCATCATGGAAATCAGTGTGGAGACTCCTTAAAAAACTAGGACTGGATATCCCATTCAAACCAGCTATCCCCCTACTGGGAATTTTCTCAAATGATCTGAAAATGTCATATCATGAACACACATAGTGTTTAATTCACTTTGACTTTAGTGTAGTGCATGGTGATGGATCTGGGTCAAGTACTTATGTTTATAGCAGCATAATTTGTGATAGTCAAATCTTGCATCAATGGATGAAAAAGATATAGTATTTTTATACAATGGAATATTACTGTGCTATAACGAATGATAAACTCAAAGCCTTTATATTCAAGTGGATGCCATTTGAAGATATACTCATAAGTGAAATAAACCAGACCTACATGTGTACATATCATATAGTATCCCTAGTATAAGAACTCCAAAGAAGAAATACAAATAGAAAGGTATAACACAATTAAAAGGAAAGTGAGAATTTGAGGATTAGACAATGAAGAGAGGGCAAGGAGAATAGCTAGGAAATATGACAGTGGCAAAGCCATACAGTTATATGCACAAGATGGGTAAGGCAATGATCCTGAGAAACATCAACAGGTTTTTGAAACTAGCAGTTAATTGGTAGGATTCTCACCCTGACTTTATATGCTGATACCTATGAATCAAGCAACTGCACTTAAGATTGCAGTGTGTAATAGTAGGGTCGTGCTTGGAATACCTGTCAGTCTTGTCTTCTAAATACATACTGCTTGTCATGACATACCAATTATTGCCGTACTGTCTCTCAAGTAAGTGTTTGTTTTAAAAAAAAGCGTGATAACTTAAAAATGTGAGAAGAAAATAAATGTCAGAGTACTATCGTGTTTCAATACTATATATGGTTAGATTTTTTTAATTTCTGTGTAAAAGTATGTAATTATTTATGCATATTTAAAAATATTTTTTATTT
>NW_004524696.1:7115016-7116663 GCF_000260255.1 Octodon degus | reverse complement strand
AGACCAAAAATTAGAGGAAAAAGAGGGCTGCCAGGACAGCCAATATTTTGATCTTAGCCTTTCAAGGTCAGTGAAGTCTCAGGACATAGGAAAACATGTACTGTAACATCCTGTAACTCAGTTGTGTCCCAAATTTTCTGATCAAGGAGATTATGGGGCCACAGAAGAATGTGATCAATGATGTAGAGTGTGCCTAAGGAGAGTCACATGGAGAGAAAACATTCTCTCGGGCTTTCACAGAGAGCAAATAATTGCTGACATCCACATGACTGACACTGCCAAAGGTTCTACAAAATGCGGTACAGGCTTTCAGGACAGGATAAATCCTGAGGGAACTTGACTGACCTTATAATATACAAAAGTTACATTTCTTGTTATACAGGTCTTTCTTTGTCTTGGTCTTAACCATCCAGCAGAAAGGTAAAAAAAAAATGAGGTATAAGTGGTGAAGCCATTTTCATATGCTGCTTTGTGAATGGCTCACTTCAACAAGTTATGGTATTGCCAGTCTTTTGCATGACCTACTAGTATAATGATCTACTGGACTATATTGGAATATTTTGCTGAATTCGCACATCTACAATATTTAGATTACAATGGAATACTCTTCTCTGACAAAACTAAACAAAAAAAGGGGATACAAATGAAGGACCATTTTGTATCTGTACATAGAAAATAGGACAGATATGCAGCTACTTTCTCTTATATCAGTGAGAAAAAAGATTTGTACTAATAGTGTTTAGACAGGATATCATGTCAGCATCTTGTACTATGAATAACCACTAAGAAGATAACCATATGCAATGTATTAATTTTTGAAACTCCCCTACTAGTCAGTTTTGAAACTGTCTCATTGCTATTTGTTTCTCAATAAGAATATTTAAAAATTAAAAAATGAACTAGTAAAAAAAGAATGTTAAATCACAACAAAATATTTTTATCCTGATAAATACAGCACTTACAGAATTTCACATTTATTTTCTGTGGAATGCTTATTAGCAATGAAGCAAATGATAGTGATTTATTAACTTAATAGTAATGATTCAGCATCTTTTGGATCAAACTTTCACTAATTTGTAGATGAAGATCATTTATTTCAAAATAACCTATTATTTCAAAATAATAGGTAAAGGTATAACAATAAAGTTACACCCATCAAAATCAATAATAAGAGATGCTGGTAGGCTTCCTCCTGTGATTTTATATTAGTTATTCTCCATGATGGCTTGGCAATGTCCAGCAGTGCTGAAATCCTTTCAGGGGCCCTCTGGCAGGAGAGATTTCCACCTAAGTATCTATCATATGATTTGCCTTGGCCACTAGGATTTTCTTTTGTGGTATAAGCAAATTTCTGAAACTCTCCAGTGTAGAAGTAGATAAGAGAATCTAGTTGTTTTCTTTTAAGCCAGAAATTAAAGAGAATTGAAAAAAGCACAACAATACTCTTCTTCCTATTTTATTTTTTTATGTTCATTTATTATTTTTTAATTTTTGTGTTCATTTTCATGGGAAAAAGTAGCAATGAAATAGTTTCAAAGAAGGTTAATAGGACAGTTAAAATAATTAATACATTGCATATTGTTGTCTTCATAGTTATTCAGAGGAGAAGATGCAGACATGATATCTTGTTTAAACAATATTAGTACA
>NW_004524696.1:7062430-7114916 GCF_000260255.1 Octodon degus | reverse complement strand
ATTTATATCCCCTCACGATTTTTAGTTTTGTCTGAGATGGGCATTCCATTGATGTTCAAATATTGCAGGAGCATGAATTTTGCAAAATAATCCAATATAGTCCAGTAGTCCATAATAGTAGTGAGTTACACACAGAACTGTCAATGTCAGAAGTTGTTGACCTGAGTCTTTTACAGTTCAGCATATTAATATGGCTTTACTTTTTATACCATGATTTTATACTTTTCTGCTGGATGGTTAAGACCAAGTTAAAGCAAGACCTACATAACTAAAGATGTAACTTTTGTATCTGATAAGGTAAGGTCAATCAAATCCCCTCAGGACTTACCCTGAAACCATGTACAGCACCTTTTAGATTTCTTGTCAGTGTTAGCCATGTGGGTGAATCACGGCCATTGCTTGACCAATTTGCTCTCTGTGAAAGCCTGAGGTAATTTTTTCACTCTAGGTGACTCTCCTTAGGCACACTATACATCATCCATCACTTTCCTCTGTGGCCCCATAATCTCCTTGATCAGAAAATTTGGGACACCAATGAGTTACAAGATGCCACAATACAGGTTCTGTTATGTCCTGAGTCCTCACTGACCTTGAAGGGCTAGGGACAAAATATTGACTATCCTTGTAGCCTTTCTTTTTCTCTAATTTTGATCTGCAAACTTTAGTTGTTAACCCTCCAGAAGAGAAGCTTAATGATATTATTACCCTGTAACAGAGGCAGTTGAGCTTAACATCACTGTGTGACTATCAAACAACCTAGACATAACATGGAACTATTTTCCAACAACCATGGATATTCTAAACTTTAAATTCCTATAGAATGTGGAAAAAAAAAGAATTGCACATTTTTACACAGAAATTTAGAAATAAAAGCATACACAACATTATAGCAGGACCATCTTATGCTTTTTTTCTTGTCTCGTTTTTTTTCATATTATTATTATTATTATTATTTACAAACATTTACTTTAAGGAGAGTATAGAATCATGCACTAAATAGAAGATAAAAGAAAAAGGAAGAAGCTGGGTGTTACACACCTGTAATCCCAGCATTCAGGAAGCTGAAGTAGGAGGATTGTTGCAGGCTTGATCTCAGCCTACACTACAAAGTAAATTCAAATCCAGGCTGAACTGCATAGCATGACCCTGCCTGAAATAAAAAAGGGGGAAATAATATGAAAAATTAAATTAAGAAAAAAATAAAGGGAAAGTATTAAAAGCTGCAAGGGGTGGAGGAAAGAGAGAGAGAAATAAAGAGTAATAATGTTAAAACCTAAGGAAAAGGACACTAAACCTATGAAAAAGAAAGAAGAAAGGAAAAGAAAGGAAAAGAAAAAAAATGCCTGTCTCCAAATTTCTCTGTTTTTGAATGAGTGGTTTCCTTCTAGTATCAGCAATTCTTGGGTTTGGTCACCTATCCATGAAGACTGTTTTTTGTTTTTGTTTTTTGTTTTTTTGAGTTTCACCCCATTCCAGAGCCCCTTCTGTTTACCAAGGCTATGACACTCCTGGGATGGCATCCAACCCTGCACTCTCTTCAGGATTATAGAGAGTACTTGTGCTGGGATTCCTTTCCAGATGCTGCCTGAATAAAAATTACCATAAAATAAACTCTACACTGTCCTTGTAGATTACAACAAGCAAGTCTACTGTTACTTCTCCCTGGAGCCCTCTGGAGGCATAGTGTTCTTCCCAGATTCAAGCCAGGGAGAAAGGAAGGAATGTAAGATGCTCCAGTGGCACAATTACTTAGTGCGTGGTACTTATAGAGGAAGGAATGCAAAAACCTAAAAGCTATGAAAAGTTGAAAACATTCATAGATGAGGAAGTTAGTTGGACCCTACATCCATTCTGGATGCAGACAATATGGCAAGAGCTCAAATACTCAATTCTGGGACTTTCAACCCAGGGCAATTAAAGCTCAGCTTGGTCTCTGGCTGCAGGGGTGCAAAGCCCATGTCTTTCCCTGCCTGAGTTTGAACCCCTTAGTGGGTCTCTTTCCAGATTACTGCTTGTCCACTGCTCTGCTGACCTTGCACTGTCTCTCATCCAGTCGCTGTGGAAGGGTAACATTGGGGACCCTGAAGTGAAGCCATCCTACAACTGTCCTGAGGTCCAGATTCAAGTGCTTAACCATTTCCAGGGATGGTTTACAATCCTGCACTCTTTCCAAGGTTATGGGGTGCCTGCCATGAACTGTTTCTCCTCTGTGATGCCTGTCTTCCATGTTTGAGCCATCCTTTGTTTACCTAGACCATAATAGTTATCAAACTGAGGTCAATGCAGCACATCAAGGGAAGACAAAAGAGATGCAACTACTGCAAATAGGACAAAAGTATCACTTTTCTCCCTAAAAGTGAAGAAGAAACAAGTGGAGATTGAGTTAAAGAATAATAAAATACGATTCAGAGGGTAAGATCCAAGCACTGATGTCCTAACAACTTTCTCAACCAACCCTAGTAAGCTGCATCAAAACCAATGATCAAAGACTTGTGTGTGTTTCAGAATATACCACAGAGCAGAAGGTATGGGGGATTTTTGTGAATATCCCAAACTTCACTGAAAAGCAAGGAAGATTTAAACATAAAAACACTATATTTCTAGATAGGATTAATTAATGCTGGAAAAATATGGACTCAACCCAAGTTAATATATAGGGGTCACACAATTCCAATAAAAATTTCAATAGGAAATTCTCTTGTAATTGGTAAACTGTTTGTTATATATGAACATATAACATAACATAACTGAATGACAGTTCAGTCAGTCTTCTTATTACTAGGACAAAATACCTGATACAACAAATTAAAGGAGAGGTTTTTTAGTTCAACTTTTGGAAGTTTAAGTCCAGGTTCAGCCAACTTTAAAGTAGAAACATCATGGTAGAGAGACTTTCTAGAGCAAAACTGCTTCATTCACAGACCTCAGGAAGCACAGCACAGGGGACTGGTGCTAGAGAGAGATGCATCCTCCAAAGCCATACCCCCAGTGGCTCACCTCCAGTGGTACTCCACTCATAAGGCCATATTCATCTGTGAACATCTGTAGACAATGCACAGAGGAGTACAGTGTCTCCATAGTTCACTCACCTCTCCAGGAGGACGTTAAGCCAGTCAAGCTGACAATTGAAGCCAACAAGGTCATTATTACAGCAGTACTCACAGCAGTTTAAGATGAGAACTGGCTTGTATGCCCTGTTATAGGCCTGAATAAGTATGTTATATTTGAGCTATATCATAGAACACTATAAAATAACTGCAAGAGAAAATGGAAAATAGCTTTCATATGTACTGATGACAGTCAAGGGCTGAAGGCAGGTCACAAAATAGCATGCATGACAAAATATTATTTTTGTGATAAAAAGGTATGTGTACATGTGGAGATGGCAAGTAGTATATAAATAGAATGCTTTCAACAGATATTTCTAGGTAAACTGAATTTCACCTTTGTAGTTTTCTTTGTTTCCTATATTTTCTGCAGCTGTGAATATGTCAAAGGGAAGTGCCTATTAAGAAGTGAAGAGATGAAGGACTGGCAAGATAGTTCAGTGGACTAAGCACCTGCTTTGGCAAATGCAGGGACGAGGGCTCGATCCCTGCTTCTGCATGCCCTGTGGGCCCTACTCCCAGGGCACACTGAGCCAGTGACTGAATCCCGGCATGGTGGTGCATGCCTGTAATCCCAGTGCTGGGGAGGCTGAAAACAGGAGGATCACTATGAATTTGAGGTGCATAGTGAGACCCTGTACCAAATACATAAATAAAAAATAATTGAAGAGATGGCTTTTCTTCTTCCAGTTCCAGGTGCTTGGCAGCTGCGGTTTACAGTGCAGTTATGGCCAAGTCCAAGAAGCACATCATGCACAACCAGTCCTGAAAATAGCACAGAAATGGTATCAAGAAATCTTGATCACAAAGATATGAATCTCTGTAGCCAAATCTTGGAAACAGCCAAAATGCCCATCACCTGAGGAATGGATAAAAATGATGTGGTATTATTATACAATGGAATATTACTATGTTATAAAGAAAAACAAACTCAAAGCCTTCATAGGTAAGCGGATGCAACTTGAGGCTATATTCGTAAGTGAAATAAATCAGACCCACATGTGTAAATATTGTATTGTCTCCCTAGTGTAAGAACTCAAAAGAAGAAATAAAAACTGAAAGGTATAACAATCACAGTTAAATGGAAAGAAACAGAACTTAAGTATTAAACAGCAAAGAAAGAAAGGAGAAAAATTAGAAAATAAGGTAGGGGCAAAACCATACATGTATATATACAAGATGGATAAGGCAATAGTCCTAAGAATTTCCATCAGGTTTTTGAAAATGGCAGTTAATGGGAGGTAGAATTCTCACCCTGACTGACTCTCTATGTTGATATCTGTGAACTAAGCAACTACATTGAGGACAGCAATGTGTAATACTTCTTAATGCTTGAAATACCTGTCATCTTGGTCTCCTAAATGTGTACTGTTTCTCATGTCATATCAATTATTCTATACTCTCTTTAAAGTAAATTTTTTTAAAAAGGTAATAAAAGAAAATGAGAGTCAAGAATGAAAATTTAAGATTTCTTGAAAGCATGTGGTGATGTTCAATTATATGTCTCATCTTGCATAACTATATCTGTCAATCTGAGCAACAGATTTGATGATAAAAATAGATAATATATCAATCAATATTAATCAACTATTCTTGTTTTTAGAATCTGTAACATATGTATTGTTACATGTTGCCCTGTTTCTATCTTTGTTTTTGTTTTTCTTGCTCTTGTTTTTACTCTTCAAAATAAAAGAAAATTAAAAAAAAATTAAAAAAAAATAAAAGAAAATTACAAAAAAAAAGATACGAATCTCTGAGAAGGGTAGATCCCAAGTTCTGTAGGAATATGCATTTTGCCAAGAAGCACAACAAGAAGGACTTCAAGAAGATGCAGGCAAACAATGCCAAGGTCATGAGTGCCTGTGCCAAAGCTATCAAAGCCCTCATCAAGTCCAAGGAGGTTAAGCCCAAGATCATCCCAAAGGGAGTAAACTTGCCTATATTGCACACACCAAGCTTGGGAAGTGTATCCGTGCCCACATTGCCAAGGGTTGCAGGCCTTGCTGGCCAAAGGCTCAGGTTCCAGCCAAGGCCCAGGCTCCAGCTTCAGCTCCAGCCCAGGCTCCCAAAGGTGCCCAGGACCCCATGAAGGCTCCACAGTAAAAACCTCTGTCTGCTGATGTGAAGACAGGACTGGTGTGACTCTGGGCTGCCATCAGTGGGGGGCTGATGTCCTCTTGTGTTCTTTGTATAAATAAACCTGAGGGAGGCTTTGTTAAAAAAATTGAAGAGATGTTACATTTTCTCACTGCTGTCATTTTTCTAGTACCATTCTGTGCTTCAGAAATGCTTCCAATTAGACATATTTAATTGCCTTTCTGAGCCAGTGGTACTGCTGATCTGCCTTTCACAGGGGGAAATTGAGGCACATAAAGAGGGAGTTAGGAGCACTAAGAACTGGAGGGCTTCAAGCCAGCCCTAGCACTGGAGGTCTAAGCCCTTGTACTCAGTGTCAGCAGGCTCTCAGCATCATTTTCTGTTGAAGTCACTGCTGTACACACACTGACATGCACACTGCATGCACACATACACACTGTACACATAAACACACAGTATGCCACACACTATGTACACACACATAGAAAATTTGCACTATTCATATGCATATCACACACTCAGACAGATGCACATACGCCCACACACACTTGAGTACATGGCCCCTACAATAATCATTTCTGCAACACACATAGGCACCACATGTGACACACATGAAAGATCAGAACACAAACTGTAACACTCACATGTACTTTACACACTCATACAAAACATTCACAAAATGCATTAGGATACTCACACTCTCACATTTAAACCCACAATCATATATACACTTTACACACATGTACACACTACAATACTGCATGCATACAGTTTCCTACAATCTCATATGCTTTACATACAGCTCAGACACACACACACACACACACACACACACACACACACACAGTGTCCTCAGTATCTGTGGTGGAAGCCAACATGATGGAATTCCAGCCCCTGGGCAAGGTGTTCAACAGGAGGCTCTTCTTCCCCACAGTGGCACCAGTCTTCCACCCTAGGCCTGGCAGCCTTCTGAGGACGCTCATTTGAAGCTGGTAGCTCTCGCTCCCTGAGCCCTTCCTGTTCCACCTGCCCGGTGCCCTGCCCTGCTCCAACATTCCCACAGGCACACCTTCTACACTCTCTCAGCCTTTCCACACCTGCTTCCCACCTGCCCTCTGTGTCTTGTGACCTCTTAGGCATGCATTTAGATGCTTCCTGTGACACAGTGCACATCACGGAACTGGCAGTGTAGTGAATGAATGAGTGAAGAGTGCAGGGCTTGAAACCCCAAATGTGTCACAAACGCCCAGCTTTAATCTGTGCTATGATTAGCTGAGACGAGAAAACTCTCTGCCGCCATGAGCATTTGCAGTCACACCTGATGGTCAGGGCACAGCACAGCACATTCCCCGACTGCCAGCACAGGGAGATTTTAGGAGACTCTAACACGTGAGATGTTTTTAGCTCAGCATGAAGCAGTGACAATAGCAGGCACATTTATAGTAATTTTACTCTTGTCTCCTGAGGGATCGGGCTACCCACTGGGCAACCTCCTGACCCCAGACATGAACTGCTCTTAGCCTGGAGGTAGAACAGGTCCCTGTGAGTGTAGATCACCCATGATTTCTGTGCCACATGCATATGCTCGGAGATGCTTGGCCAAAGCAGGCTGGCAATGGAGAGGTTCCCCAGCTCTGCCCCAGCTCCCCCAGCCTTTCTTCAGGCAAGCAGCCCAGCGTCATGGACAACTGCCACTTTAAAAGTAGGGCTATGAGTGCAGCCTGGAAAATTATTTTTGATAATTACCCATATTCTTTCAGAGAAAAGAGCCCCAGGAGCCCTGAGAGATGAGACGGAAGAACAGCAGCAAGGCCAGCAGCTCCATCGTGGCTGTATCTGAGATGAGGTGAGTGGCTGCCGCTCCAGCCCAGCAGGAGTGCGCAGGATCCTGCTGAAGTGGCAATGTCAACCATGTCTGCTTTGTCTTCTTCCAAATGGAGAGCACCAGGCCACCTCGCTATGGCTGTGCCAGCCCTGTCCTCCAGCTCCCACTGTGCTTATTCCATTTATTTCAAACCCTGAGCTGACACATTCATCCTGCTTTGAAGATGTGTGCTCATCAGTGTTTCAGACTGGTAAGTGGAGGCCAGGAGAGGAAAGCCAGGTGCTGCAAGGGACAGGAATGGCTCTCACATGTAGCCTATACGTATTCCAGATAAACAATATGCCATTCTCCAAGCCATCCTGCATATATGCATATTTGGTGGTCTATGAGAAGGAGCAGTTAATGCATATTTTCTTTTTCAATTTTTTTCTCTTTCTTCTTAAATTCCCATAACTCCCCCTCCCCATGTTGCATGCACACATCTGGCAAACTAAACGACTAAGTTGAAGACAACCCTATGCAATACAACAAATACTGTTTTTTTTTAATGAACACCAATTATATTTTATTTTTTATTTTTTTTTCAAAGTTTTATTGATAAACAGATAGCAATGAGACAGTTTCAAATCAAATCGGAAGTACAGTTTCAACAAATAATACACTGCATATATTCTTCTTAGTGGTTAATTGCTGTACAAGATGCGGACTTGTGATCCTCTTTACAAACACCATTAGAACAAATCATTCTATTCATTAAGAGAATGCAACTATATATCTATCCTAACCACTTTGAATACACAGATACAAAATGGACATTCATCAGTTTATCCCATTTTTTCTAAGTTCCGTTATTGAATATTATAGGTGTGTAAACTCAGCAAAATATTCTAAAAGAGTACAGTAGCCCATTGAATTCATATTATTTTGTTTAGTGAAGTTCTGTATCATTTCTAATTTTTTATTTATTACAATTTTGTACTATTCTCTTAAAAAGATAGACAAGATGCTCTCACAGACATGAACTCACACAGACAGGTGTGAAAGCACAACCAAACAAACACAAATCAGCAGCTATGAACTTCCCTAGGCAAATGTGGACACATACAGATATGAACTTACATACACTCACAGATGTGAACTTACCTAGATAGACATGAAGATTCACTCATAAAACATACATGGAAAGGGTTAAACCAACACTTGTAGCAAATGCATTAATATGAACTCACAGACATGCTCAGATAGGTGTGCGGTCACACTACTGGATGAGGAAACATTCACAGGTATATGTGAATACACACATATATTTTTTTTCACACATATATAAATATAAACTCACAGTGATAAATGAGTGTATATTTACAATGAAAACTACCACAGGGGTGAACATGCACTCAGACATGAACCCTTACAAATAGATATGAGCTCAGATGGAATAGGAAGATGTGAACACATGCTCAATAACAAACACACACTCACAGATAGCCACAAATGCACACTCAGAAAGAAGAGAGCACATATGGATAGAGGAGAACCCACACAGATCACAGGTAAGTGTAAAAGCTCAGTGACAGTCACAAACTCACACTCACACGTGAACTGTCACAAACACATTCAGAGAGATATCAGCTCACAGACATGAACTCTCACACTGAAATGAATGCACGCACACAAACACTAATGTGCTTGTTTAAAAACTTTGTTCATAAGACTGAACTGAGTTTTGTACAATTACATATCTATTTGATTTTTTTTCTACTTTTTGGTTGTTTGATGTCAGTGCTTCTAGTTACTACTTCAGTTATGAAAGCATTCTGGGAAAGTAACATATTCAGTAAAGCTTTTCAGAATCTCCCAGGTGTAGCTGATTTCCCCCCAGACTTTCTGGGTTGGAGGCAGGCACATAAACAAGAGGGAGTACCTGCCTGTTGATGGGGAGATTGGTCTTAATACTATCAAACACCAGTGACCACTGTGCATCTGGCTTCTGGGCCAGCACCTGTGAGCAGGGGTGCTGGGCAGGGCCTGTGAGTGAGTAGCAGCCCTGGGCACAGCAGTCTATAGGAGTGTGGAGGTTGATGTGTGGAGAGGGCAGCCACCATGCACAGCAGTTCTAGAGGCAGGATGGTGGATGCTGCTGCTGCTGGGGCTGTGTCCTGGGTGCAGATGTGGGAGCAGCCTGAGTGGCTGCTGCCCTTGGAGACACATGAGGAGGGGATCCTTGCCCTTGGCCACCCCTGTGGGCTTGGTACCCTGCCCCACACCTCCCTGCCAAACCCAGGGCCACCTGAGCAGTGGAAAGCCTGGCGTTGCCAGGCTGCTTCTGCAGCTCCTCAGGTCCAAGTCAGGACTCAGTTTACCAAAACAAGGAGTTGTTTATTTTGGTGAAAAAAAATGATAACTCAGGCTGAAAGTAAGACATTTCAAATTTATAACTTAAAGAACTTCACTTATAAAATGAAATTTTCTTCTTGCGGAAATATGAATGAGGAATATTATGTAGAACTAATCACACAACAGAGTGTGTCATGCCTCATATGTAGATGTTCCTTCAAAGCCTGAGGCAGTCACAGGTGGGGCTCTTCAGAGGGGCGGGGTTGAAAGTGTGCAATGCTGCGGTTCTGTGAAGCTGATGCTGGAGGTGTTGCACACGGGGTGTGAGTTGCACTGCCCAGCGGGCGGGTGGCCTGGGTGAAATGGAAAGGCAAGGTTGGATGCTGCTCCTGCTGCTGATCGCTGCTTCCTTGCGGCTTTGCTGCTCGCTGCCTTCTGCTTGCCAAGAACTGTTGACCTCTGCGATGCCCCTCTGCCCCACCACCCTACTCTAGAGCCAGCCGATTACAGACTGGAACAGACTGTGAACCAAAATAAACCTTTTCCCCTTCAATTTGGGAGTCAAGTGGTATTTTGTCTCAGTAGTGAGAGCAGTGCCTAAGACACCTGCCATCCTGTGGAAGCCCGCCGGTGAAGTGCCAGCGCGGCAGGCTCTCCGTAGTCCGCAAGCCAGAAGTGATTTCATTTGTGTTTATTATTGTGAGGTAAAGATGAAACTTGGGGCTTTAGCACTGACTGAGTTAAATCCCTAATACTTGTTTTTTTAAACTTTGAGCGAGATTCTCACTAAGCTGTTAAATTGTTGGCCAGACCAGCCTTGAATTTGTGATCTTCCTGCCTCAGCCTCTAGGATTGTAGGCATGTACCACTTGGACAGCTTTCTTTTTTATAATGAATGAAAAAAATCAGCATGAGGAATGGCGTTTCTTGACATGTAAAAACTGTGAAGTTCAAATTCTAGCATTCATAAATACAGTTTTATTTCAGACAGGACATACTCAGTCACATATGTACCATCTATGGCTACATTTTGGCACACTGATTCGTGATTGCAGCCAAGAGGTCTCCTTCCCAGTGCCGAACCTATTTTGGTTTTGGCCATTTTCAGGGCAAGTCTGTTGGTTTGGAGAGGAGCACATGATTTTTGTTCTCAAAGGCTCCACTATTACAATTCCAAATGCTAATAAGTATGTGAGACTGCGGCTGGGTGTTTATGAACTAAACTGCATTGTGCTGTTTGTCTGTGGGTACAGGCCATCATAAATTCAAATGACAAAGACTCTGCTCAGTGACTCTTCTAGATAGGCCGCTGGCTGTAAAGCACCGACCACAAATGCCACGTGTGGCAAAAACATTTTAGTTGCACACTGGAACATTTTCTGTATAGTTGAAGAAAATTTCCTTTGGCATAAAACTTTGAAATATGTTTTGCATCTGCTTTGACATGTCTTCACGACTTGCAAAATATTGTGAAAACATGACATTTTTAGCCCCTCTGCTTGTTAATTTTTAATCATGCAACAGTTTTTCTTTCCCCTTTGTATGAGTGTAATTGTGTAAATGTGGCCCGCTATGAGATTGCCCCCCACATGCTAAGTCTCAGAAGCACGCAGTGGACTCATGTGGCTTTTGGAATGTTGCTTCTCAGACTTTACACATAATAAACACAAAATGCTAACCGAAGCCATGTATATGTATTATAGATGCAATACCTAACCCTTCTATTCTTTCTAGACATTCCCTTTTTTTTTGGGTGGGGGTAAAGGAATTGAACTCAGGAGCTCATGTTTGCCAGGTGGTGCTGCGCCACTGAGCTAAATCTCTAGTCCTTGACATTCCCATTCATAGTAGAGAAAAAAAAAATACCACTGAGAAAACCAGAACATGAAATTCAAGTTTCATGGGCAGTTAGAAGTCAGGGCCAGGACTTCTGGAATTGAGGTGACCTTACCTTTTTAAAATAGCTTTTTAAGGCAGATGTGAAACATCTGGAACGTCATGGGGTCTTCATGATGGAGAGAAGACTCTTAGAAGAAGCTGACAACTATCACTGGCACATCTGATACTATCCCAATGCTGTCCAGTGTCAGAGCGCATGCTCACCAACCAGATGTAATCATGGTCGTGGATGAAGCTCCTGGGAGTGCCCGGCTGGCTGACAGCTGCGCTGGAGACAGAAAGCCATGTGGCCCTGGTGATGTGACCCCCCCCCCCCGGAGACTTGCTTTCCAAAGTCCACCGACAGTGGAAATAATGCTCCAGCTCTCCGAGAGCAGGACCAGATCTTCACGACCCAGCTCTCTAATGGGAAGACTTCAGCACCCTCCCACCTGTGGTGCCTCTCTGATATGGTTTAATTAACACCTTAATGTTCCCTGAAGTCTTACATGTTTAGAGGTGGGGTGTCCTAAGTTAATCTCTTGGCATTATTGGGAGCTGATGAGTGCTGAATGTGAGCTCTAGTTAAGGAGACTGGATCATGCATGGAGTACGACTTTGGAAGCTATATCTGGCTCCCGAGCCACGCTCTCTCTTGTCTTTCTCTGCTTCTGCCTGCCATGAGGTGGGCAGCTTTGCTGCACTGCGCCAAGAGGCTCTGTCTCTTCTCAGGCCCACAGCTATGGAATGAGCCAGCCAAGGACTGACACTGACCTAGCGCAAACCTTGGCTCCTTTCATTGCTTTTCTCAAAGATCTGGTCACAGCAATGAAAAGCTGATTAACACTCTCTGAGCCAGGAACCTGATCCCATTTAGGTGTCACAGTAGACATTTTTTCTTTTAAAAATAAAATTTTAAAATTTTATTTTAAATTTGAACAGTATACTTAGTGCAATGCTGCTGTAGTTAAGGCTCATTCATCCGCTGAACATTTTGGGTGGATTTGAACTAAATGGTACAATGCTGATGCTGGACTGGGCATAAGACTGGAAACAGAAGTGGAAAGTGGAAGGTTCTGAGGACTTCCACATTTTATTTCTTTCACAGGACCATGGATCAAACCCAAGGCCTTTATACTGATCCATATCCCTGGCCTTTGGAAAGCAGTTATATTTTGAGGTCTTGCTAAGGCTGGAATTGAACTTATAATCTTTCTGTCTCAGCCTCCCAGAGTGCTGAGATTATAGGTGGTGTATCACCATGCTTGGCTAGGAGTGCCACTTTCTTTATTCTTGTTTGAAAGTCTTTGATGGGCTGGGGAGATAGTTCCACAGTCTAAGTGCCTACCTGGTAAGAGTAAGGACCTGGGGGTTGGTGAGATAGCTCAGCAGTCTAAAGTGCCTGCTTAGGCAAGCTTAGGCAGACGCAGGGGACCATGGTTCTATCCCCTGGTACCACGTGCCCCACCAGCCCCACCCTCAGAGTGGGATGAGTTGGCCAAAAAAAAAAAAAAAAAAAAAAAAAAAAAAAAAAAAAAGGACCTGGGTTGGATCCCCAGTACCCCACACCTTGTGGAACCCCAGGTATACTGAGCCAGCCACCTAAACCAGATGTGGCGGCACATGCCTGTAATCGCAGGGCTGGAGAAGCTGAGAGAGGGGGATCACCATGAGTCTGAGCTGCATAGCGAAACCCTGCAACAAATAAAAATTTTTTTAAAAAGGCAAGTTTTTGGTAACAAACATGGTAGTTTATTATCAGAAAAAATGTGCTTTACATGTGGAAGTAAAAGATGCTACTTTGAGAAAGGTGAGCTGCCTCCTGCCCCAGTTGGTGTCTGAAGGCCTTTCCTGGCCAGGCTGTGCTTGTCTCCTCCTGGCTGCGCTCCCGCCTGCAGTGGCCAGCCTGCCCTGGCACAATCTCCTCTACCTGATGCGGCTCTGCCCTGCCATTGCCCCCGCCCATGACTCTCATTCTCCTGCTCTGCAGCAGGCTTCCCAAGTGGATGCTCCTCCCTGAGGTGGCAGACCCCACTTCCACCCTCAGGGTGTGGCCTCCAGCCTACCACGTTGGCTTCTGTTTGGCTTCAGATTTGGGATTGCACGTGTACCTCCAGCTGTATGGGTGAACCACTGCACATGCTCTTCATCTTTTAAAAATGTTCTTGTTGCTTCTGATTGTACGAACAGTATATTGATAGTCTGTAAAGTGTGTGCATGTGAGGAAAAGAGTAGCAAGCACCAGAAAGAGCTTGCTGTAATAGTGACCCATAGCACTGACCCATGTGAGGTGAAATCCTGTCTTAGCTGTGTCCAGGCCACACAAGTCACCTGAAGAAGGTTGACTTCAGTGAGGTGCCACAAAAGCAACAAGGAGGCTTCCAGTGACAGTGCAGAGGCCACGATGTCTGGGGCAAGGTGCCTTTCCCTACTGTCTGTACTTTCTCTGTGAAGCCTGCACTGTTCCTGACTCTGTGTTGGTGCCCACCCTCTCTGTCCTCAGAGAGAACACTTGGTACCCTTGGCACTGGTGAACTCAAGCCATGTACCAAGGGACCTCAGGAGGTTGGGTCTCTGCACAGGTCTTTGAGTTAAGATGGAGTGCTACCTTAGTCCACTTGGGGTGCCATAGTATAAAGACTCTGAATGGTGTGGCTTGCAGACAATAGACATTTACCTCTGGCAGTTCTGGAGGCTCGAACTCCAGGGTCACCGACATTGTGCTACAGACTCTGGAAAAGATGTTTCCTGGCTCAGACACAATGCCTACTCTCTGCATCCCCACCTGGTGGAAGAGCGGGAGCTCTCTGGGCCCCTTTTATAAGGGCACTAATCCCACTTATGAGAGTTGCATCCTCCAGACCTTGTCTCCTTCCAAATGCCCCAACCTTAGGGGTTAGTGTCTCGCTACACAAATTCTGTGTGGACACAAACCTTCAGTCTGTAGCAGGGTTTCTAATCCACAAGAAGCTGCTAAGGAGTTGAAGTCCTGTGGCACCATAACCTCAGAACTATGGGGTGCATATGCTGGGCACTGAGACTTGCCTTTCATAGTGTGTGAGAATTCCATAACTTGTGTCCTTCCTTCCAGGGTCATTTGTCTGTCCCCATTCCTCCCTGTGTGCTCATCTCCTCCAGCATGAGGCATGAGGTCCCCATCCCATCTGACTGCCTTCAGCTGTGCTCCTCAATCTGTGGTCTTTTTCTATATTATTTTTTCTTTAACTCATTTTTCTTGATTTTTTTTAAATTTTAGATTTTATTCATATTGTTTTATATATATATATATATATATATATATATATATTTGCTAATTGTTTTAAATCTTTTCTCTGAAAAAAAAGATATGCAAGCAAAAACATGATACTTGAAGTAACCAAAACTGCTTGATTTTTAAAACTTACAGTTTATTGATCATTGCTATTGGCCTAAGCCTGTGCTGGGGGCAAGAGACCATCTGCCTGTGTGTGCAGGGCAGTGGGACTGTCCTCCCTCACCAGGCCTCTGTAGGTTGATGAGCCGGAGGCACGCATTGAGGAGCAGGTCAGAACCAGCCCTCCTCTGTCAAGCTTCCCTCTTCTGGTCCTCTCTGAGTCCTGAGTTCTTAGTCAGTGACATTTCCAAATGGACACTTTGAAGATAATCCCTGCTAAGACAGAAGAGGGAAAAGAATTTCTTGTGCAAATGAGAAACACATGGCACACACTGTATCTGCAGCCTTGAATCCCTTGGATATTTTACTCTTCTGACCTGGCAAGTTTAAGCCTGGACAGTTGTAGTTCTGCCTCAGAGCTCAAAGGGGCCGAGGTCTGCTGTGTGCCCACATGGTGTGCACATTTGACAGGAAAATAGTTTTGTTTGTTTGTTTGTTTGTTTGTTTTTTGGCAGAACCAGGGATTGAACTCAGGCCCTTCCACTTGACAGGCAAGCTCTTATTCCACTGAACCATCTCCCCAGTCCCTTGGGGTGGACATTTGGAGAGTCACTTCTTCAGGATTCTTCCTGGTGGCGGCTCTGTCACTATGCAGTCCACGGTGTTTCTGTTTCATTCTTTGTAAAACTGTGATTAACTAGGTGTTTACTGGGCAACCAACAACATACAAGATGCTTATGGGATTTAAATGGAGGCCTGGAATTTTACAATCTGCTGGAGGTGCAAGTGTCATACACACTCACACTTGTACACTCAAGTAACACTGTGCACTTACATCTCACACTCAGAAATGTGTGCACAACAGGTCACACATGCACACATGAGACACACCACTCTCCCCCACAGCACACTGCCATACATTCACACCTATCCATGCACATATGTGCTCACACATGCACAATGCTCACATGTATGCATGCATAACAAAATCTCACCCACTCACAGTAATATGCACACATATCATATAGATGTGTAAACATAACACACATACTTACATACCTTATACATATATAGCAAACACACCATATATCCCCATACATGTGACACAGCATAAATTCACATCTCTGCACACATATGCACACTCAAACACACATGAACATGGCAAAAATTCAAAGACACACATGAAATAAGAACACAGAAACCAACATAACTAGGGGCAGAGTTGGTGGATCAGAACCTCAGTTAGGTGGGCTTTCTGGAAGGGCTGGGGGGAGCTGCCAGGCATTGAGCCAGAGAGCAAGTGCTGAGGGCAGGAGGGAGAGGAGGCGACACCAGCTCAGCTCACACTGTATGGCTTATCACCAGCTGCTCTCCCAGCTGCTTTGTCCAGCCCCGTCCTACAGTGGGGAGCTAATGCTGCCCTCGTCGACCTCTCCTGAGCTGGCATGCAGCCAGCCCTCTTGTCTGTTTCCACACCCTCGGTGCTAGGCACAGAGCAGGTTCTCCAGAGTTTATTGGTTGGTAGAATAACCACTTCTTGAACCAGTCTTTGAGCAGAGTGAGGTGAGGTTCAGCATAGAAAGTCTGGTGTGCAGGAGCTGCTCTGTGAACACAAACTGAGTTTGTCATTGTTCACAGATATGTTGGGTTACTCTGTGAATGAAGGTTTGGATGACACCCACTAACACGAAAACTCTGCAGTTGTGAGCCTTTTGTTCTTGAGGGATTCAGGGCTGAACACAGCACCTTGCCTATAAAAGACAGGCTGTGGGAGAGGCTGCTGAGTGAATGGACAGCACACTTGCTGCTGTCTTATCTGTGGGTACCTGGGGAGACACTGCCTTCATGGCCCCTGTTGGATCTCTGTTCTTTCTCAGAGAATAGCTTGAAGGCCTCGAAGGTACAATACAAGTGAGGACTGAGCACCACGAAGTGCCATGTGGATGGCTCAGCTCTCCCAGAGCCAGGACCTGCCTCTCAGGTACCACATGCCGGAGAGCACCACTGGCTTTCAGAAATCCATGCACGGTAGTGAGGTGTGCACTCACAGTGAGGTGTGGCAGTTTCAGTGTGAGCCTGTTGCTCCTCCTTAGCTGTGATACAAAACATCACAGTGGCCTTTGTTGCATAACAATTTTATTCAGGCTCTTCCCAGGCTTGGCTAAAAAAATCCTTACCCCTGGTGGCCAAGTAGTGTTTTACTTAGGTGGCAGCAATGACCCAGGACCCCAGCACCTGCCCCCCAGCCACACCATGGAAAGAATTTTGCAAAGACTCTGAAGTTCAGATCTGTGCTCTAAAATTCAGGAGCTGATTTTGCAATGCTGTGGGTGAAAAGATATTTAAAAATCATTGTGTTCTCAGATTTAAGCCATTAGTTTTTATAAATGGCAAGGGGGTAAGGAGATGGAGCTACCACTTTTCTTTTCTTCTTTTGCTTGTTGAAAAATAATTTTTCTTCTTGGCCTGCAAACAAGAATTGTACAACGTCAATTCTTTCCATTGCTTGTTTCAGAAGAAAAGAATTAGCCAAAGCAGGTACCTTGTTATGAGCAGATTACACACAAAAGGAATGAACAAAGCGCCAAGATAAAAAGCCCTTCATGTCATTGAGACCCTTCAAGTTAGCCTCTGGGACAAGTGCTTCTTAGGTCATTTCAGACCGGGGCTCATTCTTGGGACCCTCAGTGGATTAGGAAGTAACACAACCCTCGTTGTCCTGGCCATTGTAACTGCGCTCGTGCTAACGCGGGTTAATTGAGACCTGTGCTCCTTTCTATTTGGAAATGTTGTGCAGGGAATAATTTGTGTTGCTGTAGCTTTTTAATGTGCAAAGTAGATAAATGTTGCAGGTGGTTGCTTTGCTCTCTCAGATAATGAGAGTGAGGAGAAAAGGGGGACAGAGAGAGAGAGAGAGAGAGAGAGAGAGAGAGAGAGAGACAGAGACAGAGACAGACAGAGACAGAGACAGAGAGAGAGACAGAGAGTTTGATTCTGAATAAAGAAGGTAAAATGAACAGAAAAGGAAAGATTTCCTAGAAATCCTAAAGTTCAGCAGGTATAAAAGTCAACACATGTTGCTCTAAATTTTAGACACAGAATTACCATGTGGCCCTGTGTTCCATTCCTAGAACACATCAACTAAAAAGAAAATGGAAGTTCACATAGAATGAATGCTCCTATCTTGTTTATTCATAACAGTCTGAAAGTATGTACACAACACTGGGCATTGGACCCAGGGAGTGCTGAGCTACACCCTCAGTTCATTTTAGAATTTTTATTTTGAGACAGGATCTTGCTAATTTCTGTGGGCTGAGGTAGAGCTTGCCAACCCCTGCCTTAGCCTTCCAGCCCTCCAAGTGGCTGGGACCACAAGTGTGTACGAATATGTGGGAGTATAAGTGTATGCACACTCCGCATGGAGGAACCATAAGCACCTGGCATTGGGGAGACTAGCCAGGCACAGACCACATAAGATGCTTGAAGCTTGAAGCCATTTATGGGAAATGGCTAGAACTTAGGCTCATAGGGACTGTTACTCAGCAGTTTCCTTGGGAGGTGGATGGTAGCTAACGGGTCCAGGGTGCTTTTTGAAGAGATCCAAACATTCCAAACCTAGCACGTGGTGATAGTTGCAGTTATGGCTTGTGTCTAAATGTCCTCCCAAAGTCTCATGCAGCTGTAGGGGTGACTTTTCAGAGGTGGCTGGGTCTACAGAGTGTGGTGTTGGAATACTAAATCACTCCACTGATTGATTTGGCCTGGTTCTGGCTTGCATTAAGGGTATGAGTGCTATGAACACCCCAGGGTAGGTAGCCTGCATCATAAAAGGGGCAGAAAAAGGGCTAATAAGTCCACTTGCCCACTTGCTGTAGACTAGTTCTCCTTTGTGGCACCCCTCTGCCATGCTACTTTGCCTTGGAGCCAGGTGCCTACACACTGAAACCTCTCCAAACTGTGAGCCAAGTAAACACTTCCCCTTCTAACTTAGGGTGTTTTGTCTTATTAACAAAATTGTAACTAAGACAATTGCTTAACTCTGAGAATCTCTGAGAAGATACTAAAACTATGAAATGTTCCACTTGAACACAAACTCATATCTATAAATTCAACAAAGCAAGCAAGCAAACAAACAATAAACAAGAAATCTACACAAGGAAGACAAAGTACCTGGTTCTAAGAGGGAGATTGTAGAGGAAGATACAATGCTGAGTGCCAACTGCCTCTTTGGTAGAAGTCCCCTTCCAGGCTTTCCCATTCTTTGTAGTTTTTATCTGGTTCCTTCCATTCCTTGGAAGAAGGAATATGTGTGGAAGAGTCTGATTTCTCAACTCCAAGTAATAGGCTGATGACATTGTTCTTGTGGGTTTGCCTATCTGTCAAGTGACCACCTGGACTAATGGAGCCCTTAGGATGACCATGGGTGAGGCTGGCTGTGGTGGTGCTGGGTGCCCATGAGCCCTCAGCTCAGGAAGCCCAAGAAGAATTGGTGCCCCTTTCTGTAAATTTGAACCATCTTGCATCTCAGACTCCAAAGAAGTAAAAACAACTAGTGTTTTTTATTTTTCACAAAGTAAGTCTTTTCACAAAATTTTAAAATATCAGAGGACTGATAAGAAAAAAGCCCATGAGCTGGAAAGAAATCACACACCTGGTAGAACCTGGTCAAGTTCCCAGGCAATGACTTTGCACTTTGCAGAAAAGGTAAATACGAGCAGATGCAGCTCAGATCCCCTTGGCCCACATTCCTACTGTTCACACCCACCATATTATCCTCTGGAACAGGCAAGTGAAGCCACCTCATGCGATGAGTGGGGAGCGGGGACCAGCACCCAGTGCCCACCATAGTAATCAATTGTCTAGACAGCAATTAGCATTCATTTCCCCTAAGAACGTAACTGTGCCATTGGAAAATCTGTACTGCTTCACAGGAACCAATTGGGTAGATTTCATCATTAATCAATTTTCACATCTGATCAGGATTTCACAAATTGCAGTCTTAGCCCTAGACATACCCTCCTGAAGCCTTGTACTTCATTTTGTTTCCAGAGTCCTGACCCCTGACCAGGTATTTGTCCAGTGAGCCTGGTTGGTAGTGTGTTTGGAATTAGTACCTGCTTGGAGAAGATGCTAAATCTCTGGATTCATGGTCTCCTGCCTGCTTAGCTGCTGATCCTTTTGTTCTGGGAACTGGAAGTAGGGGCTGGGACCACGGGCAGGCAGTTTATCTAGACGACTGAATTCTCAGTGGAGAACAGACCTACACTGTGTAATGCCCACTCCCTTCTGCTCTGTCTCCCCAAACCACACCTTGTACTCCACCACTGCTTCTTTCCCCAGCCCCTTTTGGTCCTCTCTGACTATTCCTTGAGCCCTGGACCACAGGGAGGGGCAGCTACAAAAACTGTCACTGTTAGGTGTTGCACTGTGCTCTCTAGAGTTCAGTGACAAAGACACAACTCTCTGTTTTTAAGCAACAGAGCCCTAATAAGAAAGAGGGAATTCAGAAATCATGAGGGTTTTTCTAAAACTAGATGTGAGAAGAAGAGAGAACAAGGTACTAGACTGTGCAGTGTGGAGGAGTGCCTTTTACAAACAACCCTGAAGATGACCTTGGTTTTGTTTTCTTCTGGTTACAAGTGTAGCACACACCTGTTGGAAAACAGTGTGAGAATGCAGAAGAGCACGGAGAGGGAGGGAAACTCTGGGGAACACTGACCTTGGAGAAAGGGTGCATTTCCTGGAAGCACTTCGCTGTTCATACTTGGATTCTTCATGCTTTTATCCCAGTGGGAGCAGGGTTGCTGGAGTAGTGTTTTACACGCTGAGACTGTTTCTCCTGCCACACGGTTCAGTGTGGGTGGCTCCAGCAAATAGGAAGCGGCTTCTTACACCTGCCAGGTGCCCCCAGCTTTGTACCCTGTAAACCTGCCTGCCTCTCTCCTCGAAGCTCAGGCTGTATGGAAGTCAGTGAAAATGTGCAGTGGCGCTTCAGAAGGGAGGGCATTCCTGTGCGGTGTGGGCAGGCTTCCCGTATTGGCAGCTCCGCCATGCCTGGCCCTGAGGCCTAGGTCCCTTTGCCCTTCCCACAGATGGAAAAGCCAGTGCCCATGTTCTCATGGATAGAAAGAAATTTCCCCAAAGGACTCAGTTCCCTGCTCAATCTCAAAATAAACACATGTAATTGCTATAAATATAATAGCAATTTATGCATCAAATGTTAGAGACCTATTTAACCTAATACATATATTTTCAAAGTAGAAAAAACAAATTCTGGTAAATGGGGTGTTATAACTAAAGTGTGTGTTGAGCCATTACCTAGCTGGGCCACTCACCTTTCAAGTATCTGGGGTTAGCGGCAAGCTGACCCGGCAGGCTCTCTCTGGAACATCCTGTGTTCTGGCCCTTAGTGCAGAACAACACTTTCTTCTGTTCTGGAATCCAGGTCATTGTTGTAGTGTGGAAAGGGCAGGAATCAGGTGTTCCTCTTTTTCTTCTCATATTTTCTGTTTATTCTTTAACTCTTCATGCTTTTATTCCAAGATAGAAGTGGGCCCTCATATTCTCATGTGGGTCTTCAAGTGCTAAGGGCTTCTATTCTGGTCAATTCTTCATAATTTAATGGTGTCTTTTACCATTTTCTCATGCACCAGGGTCTAGTGAGCACCCCTGGCCAGTGCTGTAGCCAGTGAGCAGAGTGATCTTTGAGAGAGCTTTGGAGAAGAAGAGGAAGGAACTGGATGTGGATGAGAGAGTGAGGGACTCAAAGTCCACAGTGAGGACTCTGCTTTCACTTCTTTAGGTTGTGGGAGTCACGGTCTTCGGTGAGCAGGCTTCAGGGACACTTGACATGTATGAGCCTGTGAGCCTCAGATGGTGATGACAGCGTTTGCTGGGTTCTCTGGCCAGGCTCCCTCAGCTCTCAGGCCCCATGGCAGCTATGGTGACACCATCTCACGTCCCGCTCTGTGTCTGCCTCAGCCTTGTCCTTGGGTGTTCTGCTTGGTGGAAGACAAGTTTTCTGAGATATTTACATAACTGTCCACTATCGCAGTCTCTACCTTTCAATCTTAGCCCCCTATTAACATTCCATCATATATCTATCACTGGTTCCTGGCATGGGCGCAATCCTCAGTCCTCATAATGCCACTGGGATTATAAATAAATGCCACAGCATCAAGGGGCAGACAAGATGGAGCCTGTCAGAGCTGGAAGTCAGCAGCAAAGTTATAATTACAGCAGAGTGGTGTGAGGCAGATTCTGTCTACCCATAGATTTAATTGTCATCAGCTGTCGAGGACAGAGTGCATGGCGGGGAGGGATGGCAAGGGGAGGAGGAAGCAGGGTCCATGAGGGTCTTTGCAGGGTCTCTAGATGAGCTCATCCATGTGTCTCCAACAAGGTGGAGATTGGAGGCTCTAAAGGAGGATAATCTCCAAACCAGAGCACGCAGGACACTTGTCCAGCCAGCACTCGACAGAAGCGGCACATCAGAGACCAGTGGGAACTGAGAAGTTTTAAACAAAATAAGTCATAATAAAATTGTTTGAAAGAAACACAACCTTATAAAAACTGTATGATCTGTAAATCATCTGCTTGTGCTACTTACTCCCCAAGGCACAGCCACCCAGAGTCGAGGCAACTTGTTGCCTCTCCCCACGCTCCCTAACCACATTTTCATACAAGGTTTCAAGACTCTTTTTTTTTTCAAATAGCGTTAAGATGTGCACTGGCTCTTTCTGGGGCTCAATTGTGGCTGAGTGGACGTAGAAGGGAGGCAGCCCAGCTAATTGCTCCTTCACAGGATGGAAATTCGCTGCTGCCTAATGGGAGACTCCGGCGATGATGCTAACAGCGACACTAATGACTGTGGGAACCAGGATTATAGGTAAGAAACAGTTATAATCAGGAAGCTGATAATTACCTTATAGCCACAATTGCGCTTTTGAATTTTACATTTCTTGCCTTTTCACTTCTTAATTATAATAGTTTTATTAATGAGAGGTAGCCGTTTAGAAGTAGACCGCGGCTCATTGTGAGAGAAAATTTTGTGCACATGTGTGTCCACCTAGTTCCTCATCTTAGGAAGAAGTGGGGTGCTAGTGCCATTTTTGTGGGCAGTGGGTACATCCTTTCCTGTATAAAAAAAGCAGCGAAGCAACCCACAGCTCAAGCAGAATGGCTTTGGTGTTGGCTGTGAGTGTCAAAGGAGCCTTCATCTCAGCTTTCCCTCTCTCTCTTTCCTATCAAACACTGAGGTCTGCTTTCCTAAATCTAAGATGATTTTTGGCACAGATGCCCCTTAGTATGATGCTTTTTGGGGGGCAGATTGAGAGGAGGAGTATCAGAGAGAGATTCCAGGTGTGAGCCACTCTGGCATCTGATTTGTCTTCTTATCAAATTGAAAGACAGTTCAGTGCATGCACACCTAGGTCAGTGAGTCTGAGGTCTGACAAACAAACACAGCCACTAGCTTGTCCCAAGGACCCATAGTCCAGGCACATGGCCCAGCCAGGAGAGAGGTTTAAGTTCCATACCTCTGTATAGTAAGGCAGTGGGAGATTTAGTCTGTATTTCTTGTGGTGAGCACCCCTGGCAGCATCTTTCCCTTAAATAAAAGGGCTGTCTACAACACAACTGTAGTTTGCTCCCCAGAGTTTCTTTCCTAGTGTAACGTTCTGGGAAATTCTATAATTCTACTTGAATTTCTCAACGTTCCCACTGAGCTCCACAGGTTTTTGTGCTAAGCATTTTTATATGGACTTCCTAAGAATCAAGGTCTTCCCTTTTCATTTTACCCTTCATGAACAAAGGCGAGTGCTCCTGCATTGAGGACTTGCAGGCTGGGCTGCACTGTCTGAGTCAGATTAGCGCACTCCTGGCCCCGGGAAGGTGTGTGCATGTTAGGAGAGCTGCACAGGGTCTCTGTTACCTAATGAAGCCCAAGGTGTTTCCTGTTCCTAGAAATGAAGAATCCTACAAAGATTCCATAGGATCAGGCCTGGTATCTGAGTGTCCAACAGTATTTCAGTCATGGGTGGTTATTATATTCCTCCTACTGAACAAGCCACGAAAGATGAGGAGTAAGGTTATAAGTGCCTTTTTCAAAACAGTGTTGTATCGCATTTCAATGAAAAAGAGAAGATTAAGAAGGCCGGGGACTGAAATAGGAAGCAGGTCTCAGAGCAGGATCTAGGATATCACACTGTCTGCACACAAAGGCTGTGGGATGGGAGGGAAAGCAATGGTGTGCATGTGCAGATCAGGCTTGGGTTAAACATGGCCTGAAAAAAGTGCTTGTGAAGGTGGAACAGATTATAACCAATATGTGGCCCAAGAGGGTTAGGCCTGCGTCCTAGGCTGGAATAGGTACAGGCCAGGAGGAGCAGGCGCCTGGCACAGGTCTGCTGCAGATGAGACACTGCTGACCGATTGAGGAGTCAGACCCCAGCACAGCAGATCTTAGATGTTAACAACTGTACCTCCCTGCTGACTGGTGAACTCAGGGAAAACCATATGGTGCCATTTTCCTGCACGGAGCTCAATCCTATGCGCTTTGTGGGAACATGTGGCTTCTTTTACTGAAGGACACAAATATAAATGACCCAGTGTCCTGAGTAGCTGCTGGGTTGGAAGGTGACCCTGAGCTAGTAGGGAACAGAGTCCCAAAGCTTCAGGAATTGGGCTCGGTTAGCACTGCCACCTTGTAGGCATCGAAATGGATAGAAATATCACACGCAGGAATGCCTCTCCCACTGCATCTCACCACATAGTGAGCCCCTTCCTGCTCTAGACATTTGGGGAGGTTTTTAGAAATATCTTGGTGAACTCTCCTGAATGTCAGATGTAGGTGCTGTTGGCAGAGCATTTGGAGCAGGTAACCACTGAGTCCACCCTCCTGTGTGCCCACTGTAGAGACACTGGCCCCTCTTCCCTGTCCAGGCTGGCAATGGACACACAGATGTGAGAGGTGCCAAGATAGTTGCTGCTGCTGCCTTGGGACACCAGAAAGCTCCTGGGCTCAGTGCCTGCCTTCTGCATCTCCCTGACGAGACCGAGGCCATCAGGACACAGCCTTGTGGAGTGCAGGGAGAGGAATTTGGTCCACACAGATCGATTTGTGTGGAGCAGGGTGGTGGAGCTCATTCTGAGGACAACTGAAGATCATCCTCCACTAGGTGCCTTTTCACTCCTCTCCCCAGCTGGGCCCCATATTCTGCTTCCTGAATTTCTGGAAGAGATCACCAGCTCCTATTGGGCCCTGATGGTCCTCCTCTTTCCCCTCAACACTGGTGAGGGTTGAGTTACTTATGACTGAAAGGTCTGGCTTTAGATCTTCCAAGGAGGAAGAGACTGCCCACCAAAGACAGTGATAGGAGCTTCTCAGGGTTCGCTCAAGCCCCTCTGTTCATCTCTCCATCTCTCCTTTGCCTCCCTTTCAAGATCAGTAGGAGAAATACAATAATTCACTAAGCATACAATGTGGTACAGTAGCACCAGCTTACCTCTCAGATTTGCATAGATGGCCTCAAGGTGGCTGTGGTGGGCCCTGCAGGCAGCTTCTTAGAAGACTCGGCTTGCAAAAAATAGCAAGTTATCTGTTTGCAGTTGGGAGGCACCCAGTGACCAGGCTGGCAGCATGGCCAGCCCTCCACTCTAGAGTGGCTGGAAACTCACGATACCTTCAGCCCTGCCTGACGGGGCCTTTCACCAAAGGAGCACAAGCAGCTGGGTGGTCTGGTCACCATGGTGGCTTTTTCCTTTGAAGTAAATCCAGGACTGCAGGAATGGTGACCTAGGGCTGTTCTCATTCTGTGATAAGTATGGTTTTTTTTCCTTTTCCATTGTTTCAGGGTTTTGATTAAAATCTGACCTTCTTAACAATCACTTTGTCATTCAACTATTACATTATAGCTTTTACTTTCATTAAATATACCTAAAAAATGTAGATTGCGTAAAGATGGATATGTCCACCTTGTAGCAGGCACTTTTTGTCCATTGATTATTCTTGGCCCATTGAAAGTTATACCTCTTTCCAGTGAACCCAAGTTGTGATATGTTATAGTTTATTTATGAACCTTGTTGCTTACATTTCCAGTTTGCAAAGTGAGTTTACCATGGTGTGTGGATACCCACATCTCTCTCAAGTGTCAGTGAAGTCTGTGTAACCTGTTACTGAGCTCGGCAATTGTGCAGCTCTCAGTGAGGCAGCCCTTGTGATACGGCTTCAGGACTTGGCTTAATCTATGGCTCTCGTTTCTACTAACATGGAATTTAGCATGATTTTTTTCTAAACATTTCCTTTAAAGGAAATAGCTACTACTTATCGAATGACAGTAGGATCTACTATATAGGCATTACAACTTTTTATTTTGGGAGATTGAACCTAGGACTCTCACACTGAAGTACATTCTCAGCCCTTTTCAGCTCTTCATTTTTGAGACAAGGTCTTGCAAAGTTGCTAAGCTGCCTGCCTTGCACTTGAACTTGTGATCTTCCTGCCTCATTCATCCAGAGTATTGGATTAAGGGCAGGTGCTATTGTGCCCAGTTAGTTGTTGCAACTCTTAAAACACTTTTGAAATTGGACACGGAGGCTTATGCCTGTAGTTCTGGACTCCTTGGGTGGGGGGTTGAGGGGTGCAGCTGAGCAACTTGAGGACAGATGTCTCTGACCAACAAACAGGCTGCAGTGTAAGGTTATAGCACAAATTTGTGTCAGGTGTGGATAGTACAGACATACAAAGTCAGAGCCGAAGTCAGGACAAAGAGCGAGAAGCTCTGCAGGTTTTCCTCAGAGGTGTCTTTCCTGAGCTAAGTGACAGTGGCAGCCTGTGAAGCCAGGAGTGACAGTGGCAGCCTGTGAAGCCAGGAGTCAGGGCTGCCCTTCTGAGGGCATCTTCTCTTCCTCTGCATGCAGAGGCCCTGGACTGACCCATGATCGCTCGGACACTGGAGCTCTGGACGTGCGGAACGAGGGTAGCTGTTTTCACCAGCACAGCTGGTAGTAGAGTCAATTTGGGAATCAGACCTCTGAGTTCAAATCTTGTCTTTGCCATGAGACAGGGTTTTAGTTTCCTGCTTATGCTTTAGTCTCCTCATGTGTAGGACAGGGACAATGGGCATTCACCCTGCTCTGTGTCACTGGGAAGACCAAGTGACCTGATTCCAGATGTGTGTGGAGTGGTGTCAGGGGTTGTGTGAGGCCGCTTCCTGCTGGGCTGTTGTTTAGAGGCTGCCAGTTTCCAGGGGCTGTGAGACTGTGAATGCCAGTCCTGCATGGCTTCAGCTTCCAAATCCAACCTGAGCTCAGCATTGCTCAATATTAAAGTGACTGAAGATCCCAAAGAGAAGCCTACAGATTTTATCCCAGATCTGAAGCCAGTTCTGAAGGGAGGGTCAGGACTTGCCTGTGTTTGATGAAACCACGAACCCTCTGTGAACCAAGATTCTCCTCTGCAATCTATTTCTAGGTATCCTAGAACTAGGACACAGAAGAACCTGCAGTGCAACCTGAGTTTTCTGTTGTTTGCCAGTGAGATGTATCTGTGAGTTTAGCTGGCAGGATGCCCTGGGGTCTGTGTGGTTTCTACCTACTGATGTTCCTGGTCTCTAGTCTCTGACTTCAAGACCATCCAGTGGAGGAGCACTTGGCCACTTCTTGTATCCTCCTTCTCCTGCAGGGGCTGAAATGTATTTAGAAGTTTGATATGGTCATTGAACAGCAAGAGCTACATACTACACAGTCAGGCCTGTGTCTTCATTGTTACCTGGGAAACTGAGATACTTTAGTTTTTCTTTTGGCAGGGACACTGGGTATCAGACTCAGGCCCTCACACTGAGTTACATCCCTAGAGCCCTTTTTGAATTTTTAGACAGGTTTTCACTAAGTTGCTAAGTTGCCGAGGTCGGGCTTAAATATGTGACCCTCCAGCCTTAGCCTCTCAGAGAGCTGGCATCTTAAGTATTCACCACCAAGCCCAGCTTTGATACAATTTTAAAGGTGATAGACTTTATTAAAAACATTTTATATACATTGTGGCAATGTGCAGCCTGGCTATTTCTTTTTTCTTTTCAGCTTTAAGTTTTTATTACAGGTTTGCATTACACAATAATCACATTAATTGTGCAGAGTTGGTGGCTGTTCATCCCCTTTCCCTCCCCCCCATCTCTTCCTCTGCCTCTTTGTCCTATTTTCTTTCTTTCTTTTTTTTTTTTTTTTCTTTACAGAACTGGGGATTGAACTCAGGGCCTTGCACTTGCCAGGCAAGAGCTTATTCTACTGAGCCATCTCCCCGGCCCCCCTATTTTCTTTCATGTTGCTCTCTAATTATATTTGGGGTTTCTCACGTAAAAGAAATCATGAGATACTTAAGTTTCTGGTCAGTGCATCCATTTTTTTTTTTTTTTTTTACAAATGACTCAAATGAAAGTTGGATTCAGGTATAGTGGGTTTAGTCATGAAGGTAATGTTTCTAAGCCCTGCACTAATCGGAGGCAATATTTCCTTTGCATGGGTGGAGGGAGGGCGAGGGGTAAGAGGGTGGAAAAAGGGTTGAGATGTGTTATTTGTGTGTCCCGAGTCCCCAGGAGGAACATAATTGCTGTGTACTGCGCACATGTACCAGCAAAATAAATAAATAAATAAATAAATAAATGAATAAATAAATAAATAAATAACTGTTCCATCTGGAAAGGTAGGCATTTTATATAAAAAGGGTACACATTCTGGAGTTTGGAAATAGGTAGACATGTCAGACTGCTAAGTGATTGTGGCCACTGTCTTCAATTCACTAAGCCTCAGTTTCTTTGTCTCTGAGATAGCATACTGCTGTTGAATATTAAGCAATGCCCGAAAGGTGCCAGGGATGGTGTGGATGGGGGCGATAACATGCTTGCTGTAGTAAGCACTGAGCAATGATGCCATCTCTGCCTGTATGAGGGTCCCCAAATGTGCTGCATCCCAAGCAATTGGGAGAAGGGAAGGGTTGGGTTATAGTTACTGTTCTGTCCTGTAGGCTGTGGTTGGCAAGGAGGCCCTGTGGAAGGTCTCCTGGGAGTGCTGATGACATCCAGCCTTCCTGTTCCTTAATGTGCCTGGTGAGGTAACGTTCAAATGTATTTACATTCTATACTTAATTAAGGATGCTCATCAAATCCATTTGGCAACTTGATATTAAAAGAAGAACAGAGTAATCTTTATGGGAATCATCCTCTACAGAAAGATCAAGTCAAGATTGTGGAATCTGAGGCGGAAACATTAACAAAACGTCTGATGTTCTGAGAAGGGAGACTCAGGCAGGAACAAAAAGAAGGCTCCGGATTGTCACTGAAGCGCTCCTCACTCAGGCTCTGCCCAGCCAGGCCACCCGTGAGCCGCAAGCCCATCAGGAAGGCAGCTGCCCTAAAAGAGAACCTGGCTGCTGCTCATATTTATGAAATCTGGGGAGAGGCCCCATCAATCACAGCAATCGGTTTTAAGTGTTTGCTGGGCAAGGGGAGAGTCCCACAAGTGCCCTTTGAAGTGTCTTTTACTGAAGGTAAACATCTGAAGACTGTAAATAGTGAGCTCTTCTTTCCGAGGAGCAGCCTCCTGAGAGGCCAGAGTGACTGGGGGATGTGGTAAAAAGGAAAAGCAATAAGAGAGCCCTTGTGACAGCAATTTGCACATTTACTGCTCTTTGACATGTTAACTAGATTTTTAAAAATGGAATTCTTTGTGTCAGAGTCCTTAGGCTGTGCTGGCCCTGGGGCACACGCATACCCGCAGGGGAACTGGGCACCTCAGGTGAGTGGGCTGGTGTGAGCATCCTTGGGGCCACAGTGACCCCTCTGCAGAAGTGAGAATCAGGTGTCCCATGGAAGGGATGGGGGCTCTTCACAATGCCAACCAAATCTGGGGTAGGTGATCGTGGGGGTCCCTTTCCCTGGACTTTTACAAAGCCTTCCTCTGTGAATGCTGATTTTGTTTTTTTTTTTTTTAAATGGAACAGGTCCACTTGATATTTAACAATGCTGTAAAGTACTATGCCTTAAAATTTTTATGTCATTGATCATCTGAAGAGCAAATAACACTAGATTTTAAATTTTAGCACTTTTTTGCTCTTAAGGATGAGTCATGCATTTCTGAGACACACTACACTACAAAAATCAACAATGTAGAATTAACAAGAAGGCTGAGAATTCCGGAAATTTGGTTATGGAGTATGTGATGATTATTTTCTACAGATACATTCAGTGGCTAATGTTCAAGCCTTTCATTTTAAAGCTTGTAAATAAAGCTGAATTTATTAGCTTTCTCATAGTGGATGAGATGAAGTCACACCCTTGCACTGGCTAGTTTTCTTCCCCTGCAGGCACAGGAAGCACAACTTGTATAGAGACACATTCCACAAGAGGCCGAAATCCTCCGAGCCCTCCATACACAAGAGGAGAACAGTCAGTGTGATATTTTGTTCTATAAAGAATAAGAGCACGAGCCAAGGAAGGGAGGTAAAGTAGCACAGTGGGTGACACTGGTACAGGGGTCAAAGGGGACTGCACATGTCCCACTGTAGCCCTATATTCAGATAAGAATAACAGTAATAATAACAACAGTGTTACCAGCAGCCACAACATCAGCAGCTGCCCATGATGGCTGAAGGTCAGTGACACATAGGTGCTGAGCAGGCATCTGTTTTGATCATCAGAGGTCCTAAGTGGCAGGTATTTTGGTAACATAGCAGCCCTGATCTTACAGACAAGGAAGCTGAGGTTCGCAGGGCGCCCAACTGCTCAAGGTCCACGGTGAACTGGTATTGTGGGGTTTATAGTGGCCAGTAAGCTGCACAGTGGAAGGCCTGGGTGTTGTGTCTTGCTTGGTCAGGGCAAGTCCTGGAATGCTGCATTTGTCCTCCTAAGCACCTACAAGTTTCACTCAGCCTACACTGCAAACAGCTTAGGGAGAATGACTCTGTCAGAGTGGATGGATGCTTTCCAAGGGTTGGATGTCCAGAGGGGAATAAAGTATTAGGAGGACTTTTCTGCACTTCCTCTTCTGATGGCCACTTTCTCTGCACTCTGCACCCCTCAGGTCTCATCCTGAACCTGGATTCCGCAGGGACAGGTGCCTACCTTCCAGGGGTGAGGCCCAAGCCTTAAGTTCATATCATAGAGGGGAATATGATCAGCATTTCTTTTTCTTTTCTTTCTTTTATTTTAAAATGTATTTGGTACAGGGTCTCACTACTTAGCTTGGACTCATAGTGATCCTCCTGTTTTCAGCCTCCCCAGCCTTGGGATCACAAGCATGCACCACCACTCTCTGTCTTGGTAGCCAGCTTAGTGTACCTGGGGGCAGGGCTGGCACAGCATGTGGTATGGAGGGTGGAACTCTGGTCACTGAGCTTGCCTAAGCAGGCGCTTAGACTGCTGAGCTATCTTTCTGGCCCTTGTGATCAGCATTTAAACAAACAAACAAACAAACAAAAAAAAAAAACACAGTAGAGTATGACAAAACAGGTTGGAGCACCTTGCAGGTGACTAAAAGGTAGATCTTCCACTGCTAAGTATTGCCCCATGCATCTTGTGGGCTGCTATCAGATGCTGGCTGGCCAGAGCTTGGGTTCTCTTAGGCTGCTAGTGCTGGAGTCTCTGTTGGCATACAAGCCACGTTGCCTGAGCATTGCCCCTGCCTTGTCCCTGCAGCCGAGCAGTACCCAACACTACTATACTGGGGCCATGCACATTCTTGGAAAGGAGTAGCAGCTCAGGTGACGATGTCACTAGCAGCTGGGCCCCCAGTCTCTAAAAGGTTCTCCATCACTGTGGCTTAGACTTACTCCCACAGATCCTGAGACTTGCAGTATCTCTGGCACAATTGGCTATTGTTTGTTCTCCAGCGTGTGCTTGTTTAATTGTTCAACCTTCTTCTGGGTTCGTGTCTTGTTGCCTTCTGCAGTGCCTACCAAGCAGCCTGTAACAGGAAACACTCCAGGTACACTTATTCACATGAGTGACAGCCAGTGCAGGATTCCTATGTTTCCTGGGGTTCTCTGCACCCCCAAAACCATGAGTGAGGCGGACCAGCTCAGGAACTGGATATTGATGTGGAGATTTGACCTTCTCAGGGCAGCTGGTGTAAACAAACCACAGCAAACAATCTGTTTGCATTTCCCATCCACTGAGAAGCTTTCTTTTTGTTTTATCTTTTAAAGACTTATAGATAAATACTATTTTTAAAAATAGAATCTGTTTGCAAAATAAATTGTTATTTGAACACTTCTTTCTTGTTTAGATTTTATGTGTAATGGAGCTTGCTCTTCCATATATATTATTATATAAACAGATACACTGTTATATATTATTTAGTGCTGCTAGATTTCTGTTCCATATGTATATACATATACATATATATATATAATATTTATTGCTTCCAGATTTTTAAGGTTATGAGTATTAGAATTGGCCTTCCTGTCTCTCTCCTTCCCTTTCCTCCATCTTCTTTACTGTTTTAAAATTTTTTTCTTTTAAAATGTTATCCTAATTATAACCCTTAAATATCTGGCATAACAGTGCTCCACACAGAAATTCATATCGCTGAATTAATCGCTTGAGTCACGCACAGGGTCCTGTTTCCAGCCATGGCTTTAGACCCCAGGAAGCGCCAACCGTCTGCTCAGTCTGTGCCCCTCCCTCCTTTGTGCGCGTCTGTTGAATGTTCCCTGTTGGAAATGGGATAAATCTGGTGGAGTCCAGTTCCCAGTGGGCTGGTAACCTGAAAGAGAGGGAGGTGCTAAATACTGTGATGAAATGCATGTGTTGTTGTGGAAGGATCGAGTCACCCCTTTCGGGGATCTAGGGGCAGAGAGGGGATTGATTCTCAAGCTGATCTGTAGGGTACCTGGGCAGGGTTCCGCAGCCGCAAGCAGGAGAGGAGCCAGAGTTGCCTGTGCAGATCCTGAGGTGGGGCGAGTGGTGTTGTTATGGTTTGCATCTAGTTGTCACCCCAAAGCCTCATGTGAATCGTGGGGCAGTCGCTGCTTGAGGGGCAGTGCAGGGCTCGAGGGGCGGGCACAGAGGACCAGGGCGGGGCTTGAGGGGGCAGGGCCAGAGAGGCACTAACCATTAAATTGATAGTAAGCACTTCCTTCCCCCTTCCCCCCTCCCTTGAGGGGCATTTCTTGGAGGTATGGAGTGGATCATCCTGGACACGGCGGTACCCCAGCGTCTCTTCCAGATCCTGTAGTACTGACAGCAGTATCTCGAGGTCTTGGTATGTAATTCATGCTGCTTTAACCACGAAACCTCCAGTAACTGTGAACTAAATAAACCTTTCCTTCCCTAAGCTTGGGTGTCCATTATTTGTCCCAGCAATGAGAGAAGAGTAACTAAGACAGGAGGGCATGGCGTGCTACGTGGGGGAAGGGCTGAGCAAGCTCCGGAAGAGCCACTTGTGGCAGTTGGGAGAGTACTGTGTTCTGTAGGGTTGGTGGTGTAGCTGTGTGTGTGGTAGTTTCCACCTATTCTGAGCAGATCACTACTCACATGGCCAACCACCATTTGAAATAATAGCTTGCTGTTTTTACTCAATTAGATTTCAATTAGATTTCTGCTTGCTTGTGTGGGTGATGGGAGGAAAACTGTCGGCAGAACCTGAGAGCCTTTTCTTCTGTATTGACTCGTGTTGTCCTGTGAGTCCAGTAGGTCATTCTGTCCTCCTGCCTAAATGCCCTTAGGAGGCTATGGCTGCTGTGTCTGGGAAGCTCTGGATGTGTCTTCCGGGTCTCAGAAGAGTCCCCCAGCAAAGAAGAGGACAAGCTGCAGTGTGTCCCTGGGGCCAGCTCATAGCCCCAGCCTCCTTGCTTGTGAGGGAGGCGTCTGTGCCGCGTGATCTCCAAGGGGCCTGCTGTGCTCTCCGAAGTGTCATGGGCCTGTCTGTGCCTTTCTTTAAAGAAGAATCCTTGGCAAACTCTTTCATTAATTTAAATTTTACCTTAGAAGATTTTTTGAAAACAATTTTCTGTAGCGGTTTTCAGTACATAATGATTACATTCCTTGTGTGGGGTTGCTACATGCACATGACACTTGTCAACTCCTTTTTAAAAATCCTCTTTCCCTCCCCTCCTTCCCCCATTAGTTCTCGGTTCCCTTCCCCTTTGAGAAGTAGCTGTCTCCCTAGTTTCTATTATCTATTTTTATTTTGCTTTTTATTTATTTAAGTGATATTTAAGCTTGTGTGTCTGACTTATTTCACTTAGTATTATGGTTTCAAGGTGCATCCATTTCTGTACAAATGACTCAAATTTATCTGTCATTATGGCAGAATAATACTTCATTGTGTGTAAATAGCACATTTTCTTTATCCATCTATCTACTGATGGGCATATAGTCCACTTCCAAGAGTTAGCTATTATGCATTGCACTGCTGTAGGGCTGTAGGAATGAAGGAGTCCTTCTACAGTGGTGGTGGGAGTATAAACTGGTAAAACCAGTACGGAAATGAGATGGAGACTCCTCAGTGAGCCCAAACTAGAAATTTCATTTGACCTAGATATTCCCCTTCTAGGTATCTCCCACAAAGAATAAAAAGCATGATGTTGCCATATAGTGATACATGCACGCTCATGTTTCTAGAGGTAAGGGTTTTAAAGGAGAACGTCGTGGCAACAAGCTGATGACTAGGTGGCTATTGTAAGTAGTCACACTATTCCTGAAGAAGGCAGCTGTGCTACAGATCTTTGGGGTTTGTATGATACTTCAAACATCCTGCGAGATGGGTAGGGTTCAAGATGCTCAGATGCATGGTTTGGTGATTTCTGGGGGTCTCTTCAACTTCCAGTGGTCACACAGTGAGACTCTGGATGGGGACTTTCTGTTGACAGGTTTGTGGTAGTTATGATTACTGATGAGTAATTTGGAGTGAACTCTTTTCATAATGGCCACTCTTGTGCCTGCATCCTTGTGATAGAAATGCTGGGAATGGTGCAGCCATTTCAGAGCTGAGTAAGACAAACCAACTCACACCCTGCAGTGGAATCCAGCTCCTCCGCGTGGACTGTCCCTAAGCTCTGTTCTCAAACAACTCCTCCATTGGCATTTGCAGATTTCAGAAGAGGTCAATGGAGTGATTCTTTTTCAGTTCAAGTTATCTTTGCTTCAAATAGTTATTAGATGTCTTTCAGTGGAAACGGGGATTAAAATCTAGGTCTATGTTCAAGCAAGAGAAAGAATCGTATTGAAGCACTAGAAATAAACCCTGCATTAACACCACTTCATCATTGTGCAGTCCAACTTTGTCCTCATTACTGAAGATGAGGCACCTTAATTTTTGCTGTGAAATGAAAGAACCAAGTGGGTTCAAATGTAAAGGAGGCCATCCATCCATCTGATAGTTGTTGGGATCAGAACTGTGGAGCTGAATATTGGTTTCCAGAAAAGATTTTTATTGTCAATTAAGGGATTAGAAAACACCTGAAAATTCTGGCATTAGAAAGTTAGCTGAAAAACATGGTTGTTTTGGCAATCTGTGAACTGTAATAAAGTAAAGACAAAGTGGAAGCATTCTTTGGAGCTTCAAATCTCTATGGGGTATAAGATATTAGGTATAAAATTTACCTGGTGTGTGTGTGTGTGTGTGTGTGTGTGTGTGTGTGTGTGTGTGTGTGTGTAATGCCTAATGACAATTATGAAGACAGGACTCTTTGAAAACCTTTTTTATTGTGGCAAATTGGAATGGTGCCTGGGGGACAAATCCAGGGCTGGGTATCAAGGGACCCACCCAAAAAAAAAAAAAAAAAAAAAGGGTCCCACCCACACATGTCTTAGTTCATCTCTACCAAAGTGTTCATCTATGTTCGTGGTCACTCTATATAATAAAAAGCATGTGTTTGCCAATTGTGATATGTAATTTTGACTTGAACAAGGACCATCTAGCAGTTTAGTAAAGCTTGGGGTGTGTTTGTGTATATAGGCCAGCAAACTGAGAGGGGCAGATCTACTCTGGATGTGAATGGCATTAACTGCTGGGCTTAGAGTCTGGATGGATAAAAAAAGATGGAAGCACAGTATTACCTTATTTCCTTTTGAAGGAGCTCAGATCTTTATGTGTGGGTCTCTAGTTTCTTCAGCTTTCTAGTGCAGACCCTTCAGTGTCTTGACATAGACTCACACTGTACAGTGAACATCCTGACCTTCAATCTTCCACTCTTCTTGGGACCTCTAGCTCTTGAATGTGCAGACAAACATGGTCCTCAAATGGCCACTTCAGATCTTCTGCTTCTGACCCTATATTGTCTATCTCATAAATTCCTTTGTAGAATTACACATACATTTGTTATTGATTCTGTTCCTTTATAGAACCCAAACTGATACAGATTTGTGTGTTGAAATGAATACATCCAAACATGTGTTTTTGTACCTCTGTGTCAAACACATGCTCCAGTCAGTTCTCATTCAGTGTTCTGTGCTTTAAGGTCACACTGAACACTGAATCAGGCAATGGAGAACCAGTGCTCTCAGAAGACGCAGAGTCAGGTTCCTGCAGCCTCTGCTCGCGTACCTTCCTCAGCCCATCAGTACATCATCTTGTTGCTGAGGGTTTCACCCTAAAGACAGCATTTTATGTGCATTGTTGAGTCACAAACATTGAGCTCACAGCCAGCAAGCCTGAACAAAGTGTCTGTCACATACATCTTTTCTGGACATAGCATGGCTTCCTGTGCTGGGAGCTTTTGGGGTCAGGTTAAATAGTGATATGACTGACATAAAGCATTCAGAACATGGCACTATGGAAATAGACTGAAAAGGACACTTGTTTTTAGTCTGAGGAATGCAACAGACTGGCAGGCCAAGAGCTGAGATACTGTGTCAGACAGCTCCACCATCCACAAATGACCACAAAAGGGCAGTAAGTATTGATTTGGGGGTTACAGATAAATTCCATTTTATTTATTTATATGTGTTAGCAGTGCTGGGGATTGAATTCAAGGCCTGGAATGTGGAAGGCAAGGGTCTACCACTGAGCTACATTTGAAACCCTACAAATAAATTTTAATTTTTTTTTTTTTTTTGGCAGAACCAGGGATTGAACTTAGGCCCTTGTGCTTGCCAGGGAAGCACTTATTCCACTGAGCCATCTCCCTGGTCCCCAAATTTTAAATTTTTTAAGAGTGAATTGCAAGTGGGTGAGTTTGCAGATACAGAACCCAGGAATCATGAGGTTTGATGAGAAGATTATATTTTGGAAGTTCCTAAAGAGTAGGTGAGATTCACTGTTGCTTCTGCTAATCTGCCTATCTTGGCAGAGCTGAGCAGAGGCCAAGGACCCTTGTGGTGAGACATGTCCACCAGGCCGAGTGGGTTTGGGTCAGAGTGCTGGCAACCTGGAGGACTCTACCTTCTAATCTGTGCCTGGCTTCCCTCTGTCACCTTCCATGCTGGCAGTAGTGGGGGACCTGGTTTAACTGAATCATATTGGCTGCTTACAGGTGTTCTCTTTGCTTATGCTGGCTTAGTTAAAAAAATGCAGCCTTTCTATATCCTGTCTAGGTCCTGCATTTCCTCTATTTTGACCATTTGATATGGCTGTCACCTAATATTATGCAGTGAAAAAATAAGAAAGAAAATATAGTGCTATTGATATCTGTGGGCCTATTGATCTCATGCTCTGGTTCAGATATAAGTATAAGAAGCAGGTGTGGGAAACAGCAGACTTGCTTGTAGTTGACTTATGTCCCTGCTAATGACACAATGGATTTTCCTGTTAGTTTGTTATTATTTTTTATTATTGGCATTAGCATTAATCTCCAAGAAAATGAATATAAAACAGGAAGCATGTCCTGGCCTCCTTGGCAATGCATTACTTTCGGGAATCTAGCTCTGTGGCATTGAATGGAACCATTTCCATTTTACCCACATTCAATCAAGGGTTTGTCTTTTGTATCCCTGGGCAATTGCATAACTCTAATATTGACCTTAACTGAAGTCCTTTGTTTTGTACCCTAACAGCCTGAAGCATTAAAAATGCGTGTTTACTTAATTTGTCCTGGCATGCAGTGTAATTACAAGCAGTTTGTTTTCTCTGTTGTAAAATATGGTCTGGAGAAGGAATAAAGTAATGTGGAAAATTAACATTGTGATGTACTGTATAGCAGAATAACACTAAAAACACTTAGCAGCGCTGGTTCTGGAGGTGCTATTTGTGTTGTGTGCAAGAGCAATAAAGAATTAAATGCCTCTTTCTAAACTATATTTGCATGATTTTCAACTGCAGTAAAATTAGTCTGGTCTGCTTCTCAGAATAAACAACACAACAACAACAAAATCAAAGACCCCCAGAGTTGAGGGATGTCCTTGCTGCTTTGGAGATGTTTCTGTATTTGTGCCACTCCACCTGTTATTTTAATGGGGCAGCAGTCTGTGGCTGCTTTCCAGGCCCTCTGGGTCTGCTGTGGGATCTGTGCATCAGTGCTTGGCTCTGCCAGGTGAGTCCTTGGATTATTTGGGGGTGTGTGTGCACAGAGAGGGTGGGGATGACAAGTGGGGCTGTCCATGTCATGTGTGGACATAGTAGGCTTTCTGCTCTTCTTTCTTGTTCCTGTGGCTAAACATTCTGTGATGCTCAGCATGAAGGACACTGTATAAATAATAAATTGCAGTGTATCATTTACCAAACTTCAAGTGATCACTGAAAGAAACATAATAAGTCTCTTAAAATGAAGGTAGCAAATTCACTGTTTGGGGATAGGGCACTCGAGGATAGAATCTGAGTTAAGTAGGTGCTGGTTTATAAAGCAACCCTTCCCTTACTCACTGCCTCTTAACCTCTGTTTGTTGGTTTTAAATAGTTCTAGGGAACACAACAGTCTCGGGCACCAGTCATGACTCAGCATCCCTTCTTAGTGGCCATCTGTCCTTTATTGGTGACCGGCCTTAAAGTGGCCTTCTTTGTTACAATGTGGTGTTTAAATAGGTTTGCTTTAAACCTGGGCCTTTGAGGCCCTTGTCCTGTATTTTGCTGTAGGCCAGTGCTGGATGGGCTCCACAGGCACCCAGAGGCTTATGCTCCTTTTGTACAGAGGCCTTCCTTGTCCGGCCCCCAGGCGAGGCTCAGTTCCCCTAGGACCATGGCGCTCTGTGTCTCCTGGAGAACACCGCAGCTCTCTTCACTGCTGACTGCTGTACCCTGCGCTGCCAGCCTCCCTCTCCCTGTCCACAGGGGCTGAGTTGGCTGGAGGAACAGGGGCTTTAAACAGCCCATGAGCAAACATCCCCTGAACCCGACGGTGGCAGGAAAATCATTAGAACAGGTCAGACTCAACAAATATCTTAAGAATAATTCCTCCTGTAATTTATGACCTTCGAGGAGTAGGATCAATAGCATTAAACACTGAGTCAGCCAGCAGCTCTTCCTGGTGGGACAATTTCTTGTCTTTGTGGTGTGTGTGTTCTGTGTGCTCATAAGCAGTAGTCCTGATAGCTGGTGACTTTATTTCTTTTTCCTCTCCTCAGCTAGAGGGACACGTTCCTTTCCAGCCTTTCTGGCCACAGTGCTGTCTTCTCTGCTATTTTGCTCAGGATCCAGTTTCTCTCTGAGCCCCCGTGGAAGTGACCAGCCTCCTGGACAAACATGCTCACCAGGCAGGGTCCCTTTGTCTGCCACCTGTTCCCGGGCCTCTGGGTGAGGACAGCCGCAGACATCTTCTCCACATTGCAGGTTGTAATCTCACATTTTATTACAGATTCCCATGAGGGAGAAACTCTGAGAGCAAAATGGAGTGAGAAAGGAGAGACAGCAGCAGCTTTACTATGTCTTTTCTACCCCAAGGTCCTGCTTGGAAGTATAGAAAAATGGATTAAATTGATTTTTCTTCTGACCTAACTTGTTTCCTCTTCCCAAGTGCTGAGTGGCTTTAACTGTGGAGTCACAGCAAGTGTCTGTTTATTTCTCACACGAGGGCCTCCTCCTCCAGTGTCTGCATGGCACTCTCTGAATTTGGAAAGTAGGCGCTTGCTCTGACATGTTTGGAAGTAGGGGATGCTAGGCAACATGGACATCAAAGTGGATCAGAGTTCAGGGCTGTGGCCTGTGTCTGGTCCTGCTTCATCTTCCCTAGGGCCTTGTTTTGCTGTGGACACTCTGAGAACACAGGCGAGCTCCTTCCCAGCCTGCATAGTGTGGTGTGGGGTTTCCTGTGCTGTGTGTGACTCTGCCATCTGCTCTCCATGGTCGCAATGCCCACATGTGCTGCATGGTTACAGAAGGGAAGGGGTGTAGTGGTGTGGGGATTCACTCTGAGGAGGTCTCCTCCTTGACGTCTGAAGCCCATGCAAGGAGACCACTTGCTGTGTCATCTCAGAAAGGATCTGAGGAAACAACCTCCCAGGCACCTGAGTCCAGGTGCCCTGAAGAATTGGGACCTGGCAGGGCCTGCCTTGAAGAAAGCAGAACCTCTCTGGAAAACATTTGTGCACAGGGGCTGCAGCTGGGGCTTCATCCACAGGCATAGTTACATAGGGTGTGGCAGTGCTGAGTGGCCTGGAGGTGTGTGGGCCACAGAGGTGCTCGAGAGATATTATGTGAGTGTGGGCTTCATACGTGCATCCAGCCCTGTGTAATGACCAGAGAGCCATGCCCCAGATATGGCTTGCTCCAGGGCCCCCTTCCAGGCTGGCTTGGTCCCTGCTCACCCATGCCTCCTCAGCCAGCATCTCTATTCATCCATACCCAAGCCGATCTCTCATGTGTGTGTCACTGGCTGGGGCTGACCCCACAGGCCGCAGACTCATTCTTTTCTGCTATATACTGTCCCCCTGCATGCTGCTTTGTTTTCACTGTACTCAGTTAGCTCTTGCTTTCTTGTTTCATGTGGATTTCATGCAATGATGGACTGTATACAGCTGGCCAGGGCACCCTCTGGGGAATTTCCTTCAAGAAGTTCTGTTGGGTTGCCCTGAGACTTGAGCTGGGCTGCAGCTGTGGTGCTCATGGTGAGGGAGGACTAGCAAGGAGATCTGCTGATTGGAGGCAGGGGCCTCGACTCTGGCTGGTGCAGCAGCACAGCAGCTCCGGCTTTGAGGGGAGGGGTCCCCGCTGGAGAGGCTCCATGGTGGTTGAATCACAGAGCTCCTGTCTCAGCTGTCCTGGCACAGCTGGACCTCCCTGGTGGGCCTGCGGGAGGCAAAAATGTGGTCCTTGCCTCAGGTAGCTGCGGGAGACCTTCTGGGCCCCTGAGTGCTGCTAGGTGATCATGGCATTCGCTCTCAGCTGCTCTGAGCTCCACAGGCTCTGTCAGTGGTGCAGTGAGCCCATCTCAGAGCCTGGGATGCACTACTGCAGCAGGTGGCCTCCACAGCTCTGCCTGAAGCCCCTGAGCTTTGTGCCCTGAGGTTAGAGGCCTTGACCTAGGGAAAGGTGGGTCATGTTTTTTTCAGAACTTTCTGGAGAGTCCTATAGGATCAAAGACAGAAAATAGACAACTAAGAACCATCTCTCCCACACCTGCACGGCCAGTTTGTCTCATGCACACCTCCAGAGGACCTTTTCAAGGTCTGCATTCTCAGTTCTTTTGAGCTAGTCCAAAAAAATCTGTCAACACCAGGATAACATGCATGTGGTCTGTTACTAAGCTGTATCAGTGAGGATCTGCCAGAGGAATAAAGGATTTATAGAGTAGGCTTACAGTGGCTGCCTGTGAGGTCAGGAGTGGCGGATGCAAAATGGCCATCTGCAAGCTGCAGGGCTGGAGGATCCAAGTGAAAGTGGAAGGGGTGGTGCTCACCCCAGAGTCAGGTGCAAGTCTGTTGGGAAGCTAGAGTCTGCTTTGGAAGGCTGGAGTCCACCCTGTTGGACACAAATGTCCAAAGGCAATGACACAGACAGGAGCTCATCTAAAAAGCAGAAGGGGGACTTCCTTCTGTTTCCCTGGTATCTACCTAAACTACAAGGCTATTGGTTGGTGCCACCCACACTTAGGATGGATCTTTCTCCTTCACTTCACAGCTTATGAGTCAAGCACCCAGAAATGTGCTAGACATGTCTTAGCCATTCAAGGTGACACCACAATTAACTGTCACACAAACAAATGTGCTTGTCCACATTTATATGTCTTGCTTTAGTTGACACTTTGAGGAGCTCATGGGATCACCCTCAGGGAATGGGATCAGTGGGCAGGGAGCCAGAAGTCCACCCTTTGTGTTGCACCTTGAGAGGAATCAACCTGGGTATAGGACCTTGAGGTTGTTAGACTAAAAATCAAGTAAAGCGTTTTGGCTACCAGCAATTTGAAAGAATTGATATACCTTGCACAATCTCAGAGATCATTTATCCATATCTTTGACTACTGCTGGTCTCCCTGGGCAGCATGGTCACTGATGAAAAGGAAAAGAGATATGCTGCAGTATTTGTGCATTGCCCACTGAGTCACCTTTCTACACCTCTTTCCTTCAGTAAAAATTGCCCCACGTTGCAAAAACACATAAAGAATGACAACTCTGGCTGATCCTCCCATGGATGAAGAAGGTTCCCATTGCTCTGTGGATAGCTTCAGGGAATTTTGATTTTTGGAGCAGTTATGGACAGAGGAAGTCTTGGTTTCAGAGCTTATATGTTTTTCCCTGGTTTACCAGCATCAGGGAGATTCTTCTGCTTTGATGTTTTGGGCACTTTCTAAGAATCAGAAAGGCACTATTTCTGTTCCACATTTGTCTCCCTTGGAGTTAACCTGGGCAGTGGGTGGTTCTGGCCAGTGGACTCAGAAGCTAGTGTGTGGGCAGGCAGGGCCTCCTCCCACCGATGGCGATAGGTGTGGCCATCTTGGCCCACAGACTTCCCACTGCTGAGAGATAATGACTCCTTGGGTTGGAATGCTGAGATGGGGTGGAGCTGATCCTGAAGTGCAGTCTATCCTAGCTTGGTCATCTCATACTTCCTATTTTTGGCCAGCTATACCCTGCTGGCAACTGAACATAAACTTCGTTTTTCCCCTGGAAACCTCTTTGATTTAAGTTTGCAGGTTATTTAGGTTGTGCAAAACATCTGCTGGGTCCATGAGGCTTTAGCAAACTAAGCAAGGCTGACTCTCACCTGTTTGCCTCCTGCAGCAGGCATACATCACGGCTGGCACAGGATTCTTTGTTTGAGTTATCTCTGTACTGTAACTGTTAGGTCAGGTACCCTCAGAGTACATCCAGGGCATGCTTCCTGGACATTAGATGAGTGAAGTGGCCAGTGGTGCCTAAATCGCCTCCTAGACCCAAGATCTACAATTTCAGGGGTCTAGAATTGGGCAGGTGAGAACTTCTGGTTTAGGTTTGCATCCTGGAAGGGACAGATGTTGGCTGCTGGCAGACTGCCTGGCTAGGCTTTGTGTTTGTGGGTATGGATTAGGCACCTGTAAGCTATGGTGGTGAGGACAGATGTCCAAATGATAGCAGTGTCTGTGAGGTACACGGGCCTGACTGACACCAGCAGGGAGGCCTTAGGAGTGGCTTGCAGGCTTGGGGCTCTTGTGGGGCTCTGAGCTGAGTGCTGACCACATCCTTCCTCTCTCCCTCCTGCATGTTGTGGGCAATGCTGCCAGCACTATGCGCAGTCCCACGGCCTGCCACTCAGAAGATGCTCCAGCAGAAGAGTCAGCTGGGCTTGTCAATGGTCTGTGGACATCAGCTGTGCTTGTGATGTTTTTCTGGCTGATAGAACCTCAGTTTGTATAGTTCATTTTAAGAAGCATTGATATTTCCTGTAGTATAATTTACCCCACATTAGCTCCAACATTATGGGGTCTGTTTTTGGATACCTATGTGTAATTCTCATTAGCACTAATTAGAGATTCATGTGGGCCTCTCCAAGTTGTCCTCTTGTCTTATTCCTGTGTCATGAGGACCAGTCTGTTTTCAGGTGGGTTCCCAGGCCCTTCCTGAGGAACCACGGTGAGACTGTGTTTCAGGCTTTGAAAAGATCTGGTGTTCTGTGTTAACACCGAGAAATCAAAGATGTGGCAAAAAAAATCTGAAATAATTTGTATGAAATTCAAGAATTAACATAGTCCATTTACTGTGCTTTGTTTATTTATAATTATTAAAATCTTTTGGACAAAAGCAAAGTGTTTTCTGAACATTAGACACACACCTAGTACCACCTTCACATGGCTAATATGCTGCAAATATAAAATCCATGTGTAAAATGTAGAATTTTTTTCCACCATTCCATATACTTTACACGTGCACATCTATCACACAATAAATGACAGGGAGCATTCATAAAAGAACCCAGAGGCTTCACATGGCTAGGCGGGAATTGACAGTCTGTAAAATATTGAGGAAAGCCTTCAGTTTAGCAGCAATGTGAAGATGCATGTGATAGAAGCAGGCATCATTAATTAAGTTTCATATCCTATTCATATAAATATTTCAGGATTCTCTTTTTTGCCATAATGTGACGCTATGGGTCTGAAGAGTAATGGCATCTTTTATAATCTTCTATAAACCACTTTGGAACAGGCTCTATGGAAGCAATTTTTTTCTTTTTAGTAGATAGACTCAGAGGCATTTGAGTTTAAAAATATCATTTCTCTTTTTGTCCTAACTCACACAGTAAATGGACCATATCCTGTCACTTGTACACAGGGCAGGTCCATCTATGACATTCTCAGTTAAGGTCTACCATGTGTGCCACCTGCTAGCGACATGCTTCAGGAGCAGGGCATAGCTGGGCTGTGATTTCTATAACCTTTCTTGCAGTGCAAATGTTTCAGTGTTGATCAGAGTCACTGCCTCCAGGGTGGGAAATGAAAAGGCCTAATAACTGCACAGGAGCAAGGCCTGCCGGAGCACGGGAAGGCTGCTGCCACCACGGTCCTTTGCCCGGGACTGGTGGGTAGACTGTGGCCCTGCTGAGAGCAGTCACCTGTGGGCGCAGCTTCCTGAAGTGCCTTGCAGACATCTGGGAGCAGTGTGAATTCCTTGGACAGCCTGTTCTAGCTGCCTCCACATCACTCCCTTATGAGCACTTGAGGGCTTGCCTTTCATCTCCTAATTGTTTCTCTTCTAGTCCAGTTTTAGAGGGGTTAGGAAGAGGGAAAGAGGCATGCTGCTGTATTTATGCACTGTCTACCAATGTCACCTCTCTATACCTCTCATCACACTCCTGCATCATATTTTGCCTTTGGTAAAAGCTGTCCACATTTGGGGCTGTCTGAGTGGTGAAAAAGGCATCTCTCCACTTTCCCACTGCTTCCATGGAGGCATAGAGATGCTCTGTGTGCCTGGGGCTGTTAGTTCTCTCCCTTCCCTTTCAGTGAAAAGCTGAACACGGAGTGAGTGTGATGGGAGTCACAGCCTCATGCAGGAGGCAGGATACGCATCTCATGGGATGAACTTCCTTCTTGAGCTACTGCATCTCTGCCACTTTTTTTCTTGCCTCCCTTCACTACTGTCCTGCAGTCAAAATGGCTAGTGCTTGTTGATAGTGCCCTCAGCCTGCTGTCTGCATAAAGTCCAGGGCCCCTGAATTGTGCTGGCGTAGGTATCACATCAGTTGTCTGAGACCTTTGGGGTTCTGTGCAGCAGCTGATACCCCATCTTTACAGCATAGTTGCCACCTGATTTCCTTCAGGATGAAGGATGTCATGGAGTTATATGGGGTCTCATTGAAGAGACTGTAAAGAAATTAGTATAACTACAGCATCAAGTTTGAGGTTAGTTCTTTAAATGTTGAAATAAGTTTAGGTTTATAGAAAAGTTGGAGGGCAGATAGCTTAGCAGACTAAAGCATATGCTTAAGCACAGCACAGCAACCAGGATTCCATCCCCACTTTGCCATGCTGGCCCTGTCCCTGGGGGCATGCTGAGACTGCAACAGTGACTGAGACTAGGCGTGGTGGCATGCACCTGTAATTCCAGCACTTGGGAGGCTGAAAACAGGAGGATCACCATGAGTCCAATCTACATAGTGAGATCCTGTAGACCCTGTCCTAAATGCATTAAAAAAGAAAAGTAATGAAAAGAAAAGTTAGGGCTGGTGAGATAGCGCAGTGGATTAAGCATCTGCTTAAGCAAGCTTAGGCAAGCGCAGGGACCATGGTTCAATGCCTGGCACCACATGCTACACCAGTCCTGCCCCCAGGGTAGGCTGAGCTCTCCAGAATCTGGGCAAAGTGGCATACACATGCAATCTTAGCACTGGGGAGGCTGAAAACAGGAGGATCACCATGAGTCTGGGCTGTGTAGTGAGACCTGTAATAACCAAATATATTAAAAAGAAAAGTTGCAAAAATTGTGCTGAGAATTCCCATATACATTTCATCCTGCTTGTCCTGACATTAACACATTGAATGACTGCAGGACAGCAGTGAAACTAGAAATGAACATTGTCATAATGCTCTTGAAGAGCTCAGAGACTACATTTGACTCTCATAGGTTTCCAATCTAACAGAAACAGCAAGGCCATCATTTCTTTCATATGCAGCCAGTGACAGCCCCTCAGTGTTTTTTTTTTTTATCTTTCATGACCTTGACAGTGTTGAAAGTACTAGTGGGTTATTTGGTAAAATGTTCCTCAGTTTGTGCTTGTCTAATGTTCTCTCCTACTAGACTGAAGGTGTGCATGTTTGGCAAGAATACCAAAGAAGATTGATGTCTGATTTTCAGTCAACAAGAGGCAGGTATATGATGTCCAGATGCCTCTTGCTAGTGATGCTCAGCTGAGGTGGTGCCTGTAGCTTCCTCCCCAGTAACCTTTCCATCTGTGACTTATAAATATCTTGGAGAAGATGTGATAATTTGAAGTTGTACGAATATCCTCTTTCTTCTCAGGCATTTGCTTACTGATTTTAGCATCTCACAGTGACTGCCTGCAACACTCATTAATGTCATGTTGTGATGGTGATTTCCTGCTCCCCTAATTTCTTCCACATTTGGTAATTGGAACTTTTCCATATGGAAGCTCTATTGCGTCCTCCCATTGTTTTATTTAATTCCATGTTGGGAGTGAACCTATAGACTGCATTAAAATCATTCTATGTAAAAAGTAGGGCTGAAATATGTTCAATGAAATTAGATCTTCATATTGGTACTTATTCAGGAAATACTCATGTCTGGTGTCCTTTTTTCCCCTTTCCTTTTTTTTAGAATTTATTTCATTTTGTTTGCCCACATCCTTGCATGTTTGGTACTCGGTATTGTAGCCAAAAATGAATGTGCACTCAGGTAGGGTATTATCATTTTTATCCACTAAAAACACATTCTTATGACTCCAAACCAGATAGTCTTCTAATTCTTTTGAATAACCACATAGGATATCAATATGAGTTTATATATTTAAGTAGAGAGTGGTAAAAGGTGGAAAAAGCTAACAGATGTTGCTAACTTAGAAACAATGGGGAAGAGTAAAAGGTCTTGTAAAAAAATCTCTCATGTCTTCATTCTTTAGTACTTCTAACGAAATGATAAGTAGATATTAAAAATATTTTTGTAAGATTGAGTGATTCAGATTTGTGTTCTTGTGCATATAAATGTTTTACTGCCCTTTAGCAGCTGGCATTAGCCAACACACCATGATATTTCTTTCTAAGCTTTAAATCAGTTGTTTTATAGAGCACAGAGAATTTTTATTATAACATAATTCTGTACATAAAATATCACATTAAAGGAGGAAGATAAGGTTTTGTACTTTCATTCTCCATTAATTTGACTGAAAACAATTTTCAAAGAAATCTAACCAATCAGAATTCATTGCTGTGAAGCCAGTGGATTTTTTTTTTTTTTCTTTTGGTGGAACCTGAGATTGAACTCAGGCCCTTACACTTGCCAGGCAAACACTTATTCTACTGAGCTATCACCCCAGCCCAGTGTGAAGCCAGTGGAGACAGCTGGGTAAGTCCTCCATGACCAGACCCCAGGGATGTTGTGAGATGCTCCCATAGCTGCACTGGAAGGGTCTTTTTCACTGTGGATAAAACATGATGGCCAACAGCTCTAAGAGCATCAGCCTACTGGAACTTGAATTAGAGGTCATGCTGAACATTCCTGCCCCCTGCCTAAGGACACCCTTGCCACTGGGATATCTGGTTGCTGAGTTTCCTCCAATGTGATGTCTTGTCTGCAAGACAGCCTGGCTCATTGATGGTATGGGAGAGTGACTCATCCAGTTATAGGTATCCCACCTACTTGCCTCTGTGGGCAATCCTGGAGAGCTTCCCTATTAATGTCAGAGGGCTCCCGAAGGCTCATGCTCATCTGTGTTCTCCCCCACCCCTCCCCCACTCATAGACTGTCCTCAGAGATATCTCCTGATAACGTTTAGCTCTCATGCCTCCTGGAGGTCAGCCTATGACAAGAACAAAGGGGATTTAGCCCTGTAAATATCCCCAAACACCCTGTAAAGGGAACCAGTCACCACTCACTTTTGTCAAATGGCCTCAAATGTCTCTGTGCCTTTGGAAACCTGACTGTCAGGATAATTAAAATTTCTTCCCCTAGTTTTCTATTTTTTGATGATGAAAAGCAAATAAACTTTCTAAAATACCAAACTCCCAACTGCACCATCAGTTATCTCTGCTGCTTCTACCTGTATAGAAGTCCCCACTGCTGACTTTCTATATTCCTTGTGTTAGGGAAATTGTTAATTACTTTGTATGAAAAAAATTTCAGTTGCAGTATTAAGTCACTACTTCTTAGGGTGTGTCCAGATAATGCTATGGACCACGGACAGCTCCTGGGCCAGACAGATGCACCCAGAGGAGGAAAGACCAAGTGGGAAGGGGGGAATTAGAAGGGAGCCTTACATCTAGCAGTTATCTCTAAGTACATTAGTCCTCACTTTTCCAGCATCTTCATATAAGGATGAATTGAAGGTGTAAAATGGTGGAATTGTTGTGGAAATAGAATGGTGATTCCTTTAAAGTTAAAAATGGAATACCACATGATCGAAGAATTTCTTCTTTGGCTTCACCCATGAACATAGTAGCGTATTTTGCAATATTCAAAGGGTTGAAACAACCCAGCTGTACGCTGTTGGATAAATGAATAAGCAAAATGTGGTATCAGGAACACAGTAAAATATTATTCAGCCTTCAAAGAGAAGAAAATATTGACATATGCTATAACACGAATGAACTTTATGCACCTTCATTATGTTAAGTGATATGTCAGTCATAAAAGTCAAGTATTGTATGATTTCACTGAGATATGATATGTATATAATTCAAAATCAAATGGAGATATGTAAAAGGAAACAAAGATAAATCTTTTGCAAATGGGAAGGGAATCTAGCATTGGAGCAAGAGGGGAAGGGAAGGGGAATAAAAATAACTAATGAGCATTACATAAGTGTTAAATACTATGAATGCAAACATTATGCACTGAAGACATGTACTAATATCATAAATAAATATTTTCAAAAGAGAAGAAAGAAGAAGAATTGTATAGCAGATGAGTCCACTGAGCGATGGGGGCGAATATGATGACTTGCCTCAAGTTGTGCAAAAATAGAAGCAGCTGGTGTGAGTGCTGAAGCCAATTTCTTGCTTGCTTTCAGTTTCAGGTGCCACATCCCACGTTGTCTAAAAATAATGAATGAATGAAGACTAGTTTTCCTCAGTTGTCAGGCTTGGTAAGTGGTTGACATTATGTCCATCCTTGTATGTATGACTATGCCTTTGGATACTGAGAGTCACTGAATAAGCAAAGGAGCCCTTGTGACAGTGGCCAAGAAGCCACACCAGTGCTACTGTGACATGTACACCCTGTGACTCTTCCCTCTTTGGTCCCCTAATTGCTTACTGATGCTGATTCTTGGCACCTTTCACAGCTGCTGTTGCTCCATCTTGCCGGCACACTCAGTTTTCCTGAGGCAGGACCTGTTTGTCCTCTCTTCCTTCTTTCTGGCTCTCATGTTCAGGGAAGGGCTGAGCACTTGGAAGGTGTTCATGAAGTGCTTGTTAAAAAATTGGCTGTACCTTGAAATTTGCAGGCAAAGTATTCTATTTTTATGAAGACATATTTATTTAGAGAATGTTGACCCAAGTTTGAACAGGATATTTGATTATTCAGTTTATGATGTGTGCTGTTTTGCTTTACCAGGGAGAATGTCACCAGGAAGTCCTCAAGTTTGCAAATTAGATGACTTTGAAAAACTTTCTTTCCCAAGGTCATACAATGCAGAACTGTGCAGGCCCTCAAGGTGAAGCTGGTCCACTGGAGGCTAATGGAATTCAAGCTGAAGCAAGTCTTTTCTACCAAGCAATGGTATATGTCAATCTTCTTATTAATATCTTTAAGATCTTTTGATACATTTTCCCGAGTTCCCCCAGCAGAATCTCTTGGGAGTACTTGTTAAAATTCAGAGGCCTGGAACCACACACCTACATCTTTGAGTTCACACCTCTAGACAGAATCCAAGAGTCTGTGTTTTCATTTAGCTCCTTAGCTTGATTCTTCTGCACAGAAAAATCTGAGATGAGCATCTCTCAACTTTTCAAAATCTTTCCAGACTTTGCAGAGTTGGATTAAAGGATCTGGGTTTCCTTCTCCATTACATGATGCTATGGCTGAGATGTGGTTACTAAAGTAGGTGAAATTTCAGAGTCCCCCTTGTTCTTCAGAACCATCTGACTGGTTCTCACCAATGGCAGGAGAATGGAGTTATGTGTGTCACTTGTGGGTCAGAATAGTTAAGAAGGGTTGGGTCTTCATCTATCCACAACCAAATGCAGAGAACTCTGAAGGCCCAGAGGAGGGCAAGCCACACAACAGAAGGGTTCTGCTTAAAGACACCTAGTGGTCAATGGAAAGTGTTGTGAGGAAATGCCTGGTGAGTGGGGAATATGCTCTCAATTGGTTAATCCACAGAATTCTAGAGGCATAATGGTTTTTGAGAGAGGAGGACAAGTACATTAAATACCAAGGCCATGACATATTTCAGCAGTCTGCTCCTGGATGCATAGGAGATTGATAACATGGGCTGGGGGGCTGTTAATGTGGGCTTTGAGAGGGATGTCAAGCACTGGGAGGACATTTGGGGGTGAACTCTAGAGCTCTTCTGATGATGGTAGGATCATTGTCCACACCTATGCACCATCCTTGTGGAAACCTCAGGGGACCTTGCCCAGTGTAGGACTCACCAGAACCAGTGTACACTCACTTCCCGGGTTCACCCTAGAGAGGAGAACAGATTGGCCAAAATGCAAAGGCGAAACTGGGTTTGCAGTCAGCAGGAAGAGAAGTTTCAGGAAGTTAAGCATGATTTAACTGCTCTGCAGTGAGATAAGTGTCCCTGTCCCCTGACTGCCAGGATGAGCTGCAGCCTGCCCTGGGCAATGCCTAGCGTTCACAGCCCTCAGAGTACAGTGGCACAGGAACTGTCAGCTCAGATGGGGGGTGTGGGGCCATGGGCACTTGGGAGAAGTTTGGTGAAAAATTACATTTCCATTTTACTTTATAAGCAAACCAAGTTATGGAATATCGAGGAATGTGTTAAATATTCAATTGTCTAAAACTTCCAAATGACATTTCATTTTTGTTTTAATGAGAAGCTTGTGCCTACTTCTGTGAACAGCACTTTTTTCATGAGGCTTAATGATTGAATAGCTATTTTCCTGGTGGTCCCTGTCTGGCAACAACATAGCATTTTGACTTTATCACCAAATTATCAATCACTAATGCTAAACAGATCCAAAAGGTATTCTAAGCCTTCTGGCTTATTTTTAATTTACCACAAAACTTGTGAAGACCCATAGAAAGTGTGATGTGTGGAGCGCCCATGGTGGCTGTGAGTTCAGGGCAGGGGCAGGACAGCTCGAAACCGCTGCCGGCAAGCAAGACTCTGATTGCAGGAGTGTTCTGGGCCTCACCGCGTTCTGAGCAAGGGAGTCCACCTGAGAACATCACAACAGGGTGAAAGCTTGTGGTGTAGGACAGAATGTGAGGGTTTTCTCTCATAAAGCCAGGATTTTATGAACTATTTGATTTCCTAAGAGAAAAATTATAACTTCAAAAACAAAAACATATTTTACAGGATGAGTTCTTTCTGAAGACCTTCTGTATTTGATTTGAACATTAATTTTACTTTGGGCAAACTAAATGATGTTATGTGTCCATTCTCAACACTCACTGCACATTATAATTTGCATTTTATCACCAAATTACAAATTAAATATTGTCTTTGTTAGAAAATGATTCCTATGTAGCCCTGTTATGACCTACCCATTTTTTTTTTCTTGTAGTGTTGATTTTCCTCATTAGAATCCAAAATACCAAATTTGTGTTCTACTGCTATATTTCATTTTGGGAGGCAGTGCATTGTGAGAAAGCAATTGAGATAATTTTGAGCCTTTTGTTTTCCAGAACAATACAAAACATCTCTATTTTTGAGAGATTGGTGTGGGAAGCTGAGGTGGCTGGCAAATACAAGACAGGGTGGACCTACTGGAATATTTATCTCTTATTTGCTAGTAGTAAATGGCCAGAAGTTTGAAGAAATTTAGGAATAACTACAGCAATGAAGAGAGAATGATGGCACAAGTGTGTTCAGAGCAAGGGAGGATATGTTGAGGATGATTACTGATGGCAATGTGGATGCTGTGTCTTTTACTGTAATATATTTACAAAATTTAAATTGACTATATTTTGATTATACCTCATCTGTCCACTTACAAGTGTTGTAAATGTCCATGATTCCTTGACAGTGCAACTAAAGACCCTTCGGAAAGACTTTTTGAATTGCTTCACAAAGTGGCAAGAACAATGGCATAAGTGTGTTTGAATGAGGGAGATTAATGGCCATGATTTTTTTTTTTTTTTGCGAAGCCAGGGATTGAACTCAGGCCCTTGTGCTTGCCAGGGAAGTGCTTATTCCACTGAGCCATCTCCTCAGCCCCAATGGCCATGATTCTTTTTT
>NW_004524696.1:7059771-7060740 GCF_000260255.1 Octodon degus | reverse complement strand
CCCTATTAAGTTGGTTGCTTCCGATCTCATTCGTGGAGTTCTGATCATTTTGGTCCCTCTCTAGAACATCTTTCAGTTGCCTGTGTAGGGTTGGCTTTGTCATCATGAAATTCTTTAGCTGTTCTTTGTCATGAAAGTATTTCACTTCTCTATCAAATTTTAAAGAGAGTATTGCAGGATATAGTAGTCAGGGCTGGAATTTGTTTTCATTGAGGACTTGAAGTACCTGCTCCATGCTCTTCTTGCCTTGATGGTTTGTGAAGAGAAATAGGCTGTAATTCTGATGGGTTTTCCTTTGAATGTGATCTGCTTCTTTTCTCTAGTGGATTTCAGTATATTATTCTTGTGTTGAATTTCTGGGATGTTTACTATTATATGTCTCAGTGTGTTTTTCATTGGGTTGAGGTTGCTTGGCATTCTGTATGCTTCAGTTACATGAATATCAGATTGTTTCCTCATATTTGGGACATTTTCTGCTATTATATCTGCCCATATTTTTTTAATGTCATTTGTAATGGCTCCTTCTTTCTCATTGATGCTTATTAGCCTCACGTTGTTCATCTTTGCATCATCTTGCAGGTGATGGATTATTTTTTTCCTGCATCCTAGTTGTTTTTAAGAGATCCTTTCTTATTTTTTCACTAGCTGTACCAGCGTCTTCAAGGTCTGAAACTCTGTCTTCACTTTCACTTAAATGGTTTTGCAAGCTTGTGATTGAGATTTTAATTTCCTCTATATCTTTTTGACTTTGCTTTATGTGATCTATTTCTTTCCTGTATTGATCATTCAAAGAATCCATCATTTTTCTAACCTCCTCTGGTTTTTTTAATCAATGTCTTCTTTAGAAGCAGTCATAAATTCTTTTACTGCAGTGTTTTTTTCAGATTGGGTTTCCTCCCTATGTTTCTGTAGTTGATTCTTTACTTCAGATGCTATGAATTCTGAGAATTCTTTTTTTATTTCAGAAAA
>NW_004524696.1:7052249-7059251 GCF_000260255.1 Octodon degus | reverse complement strand
GGGTGGGCTTGGGTTCTGAGATTGCATTTTGCTCCTTCTTGTTGTCATTTTGTGTAACACTCCCTTCTGACCTTTGTTGTAGATCTTTGTTGTAGTTATAGCCTTAGCACCTACTGAAGTTCAGGTGTAGCTCTACAAGGTTTGGATTTATCCAGCTGTACCTCACTTGGGTCTAGCTCCTGTGCTCAGTTCTTTCCTGTTGCTGCCCTTGGGGGTGAACCTGTTGTGCCCCTCTGGCAAGATGTTCTTCTGGACTAGCTGGGTGGTTCTGTCCCATACACTTTGCAGGAATTGCAGCTGCAGGGTTTCACCCTAGTCCTATATTCCAGGCCTGGGCTGAGTCTGGAGGGGACAAGGTGGAGTAGGGGTAGAGGAAGCTCTCCCACACACTCACCAGGCCTGGACTAGGACTGGATCTGGGGGTTCCCAGAACGCAACAGAAATTCCTACTCTGTGGGCTGGCTGTGCGGGGCTACTATGGAGTGATGGGGGGCGTCCCAAGAGGGTGAAAGATGGTGTCACCCATGGTGCACCTGGGCTGGGACCAGTAGGTCCTGCCAGTACAGGGTAGCTGGAAGCTCTCCCACACACTCACCAGCCCTGGGCTAGGGCTGGGTCTGGGGTTTCCAAAAATGAGGCAGAGATTCCTACTTGGCGGGCAGGGTAGGGGAGGGGTTGCAGAGTGGTGGGGGACATCCCAAGGTGGTGGAAGAGTGTCTCACCCACGCTGCACCTGAGCTTGGACCAGTATGTCCCGCTGATGCAGGGTAGCCGGAAGCTCTGTATCTACCTTTTATTTTTATTTTTTTTCCATAATTTTATTGAGAAACAAATAGCAATGAGACAGTTTCAAACCAAATTGGTAGGACAGTTCCAATAATTAGCACATTACATACATTCTTCCTATTGGTTAATTGCTATGCAAGATGCAGACATGATATCCTATTTACAAACACCATTAGAACAAATCCCTCTATTAATTAATAGAATGTAACTATATGCCTATCCTAACCACTTTGAATACACAGATACAAAATGGACATTCACCTGTATCCCTTTTTTTTGGTTAAGTTCCTTTATTTGAATGTTATAGATGTGTCAACTCATCAAAATATTCCAAAAGAGTTCAGTAGCCCATAATAGTATTAGGACTTCCGCTTGACTGGCAATGTCAGAAATTGTTGACCTGAGTCCCCTACAGTTCAACATACACCATAGCTTTACTTCTTATATTTCATTTTTATACTTTTCTGGTGGATGGTTAAGACCAAGGTAAAGCAGGACCTATGCAACAAGAGTTGTAGCTTTTTGGTCTGAGAAGGTCAGTGAAATGCCCTCAGGATTTATCCTGAGATCCTGTACCTCAGATTGTAGATCCTTTTTCATTTTCAACCATTTGGATGAGTCACGGTCATTGCTTGGCCAATGTGCTCTCTGTGAAAGCTTGAGAGAATGTTTGCTCTCCATGTGACTCTCCTTAGGTACACTCTACATCATCGATCACTTTCCTCTTTGGCCCCATAATCTCCTTGATCAGAAAATTTGGGACACTACCCAGTTACATAATGTTACAGTACAAGTTTTCATATGTCCTGAGTCTTAATTGACTTGGAAGGCTAGGGCCAAAATGTTGGCTTTCCTTGTGGCCCTCCCTTTTCTCTAATTTTGGTGTGCAAACTTAGTTGGTTAACCATCCAGAAGAAAAGCTTATTGTTATTACCATAGATCTTAGGCTGCTAAGCTTAATCTCATTATCTGTCTGAATATCAAACATGTTAAGCACAACATGGAACAGGTATTTTTCATCAAGTATTGATATGTTGAATTTTAAGTTCCTATAGAATATAATGAAAAAACATTTAAAAATTAGAATATATTTTAAAAAATATGCATTAAGAATTATATACTTCTTATGTTTACATATAAGTACAAAAATCTCACCATATACAACCTTGAAGCAGGACAGTCCCACAATATTCCTTTTCCTGTCTCTTGCCTTCATTCACCACCCCCTTCTTTTTGAACAACCATCTACCTGAGAGACAGCACAGCAGCAACTGGCATGTCATGACAAGCAGCCCATATTCAGAAGACCAGAATGACAGGCACGAAGCATGAAACTACTATTACAGATTACCATCTGCAATGCAGTTGCTTATTTCACAGATATCAGTGTACATAGTTAGTCAGGGTGAGAATCTTTCCAATTAACTGCTATATTCAAAAGTCTTCTGGAGATTCTCAGGATCATTGCCTTGCCCATCTTCTACATATAACTGTATGGCTGGCCATGATTCTTTCACTGCTATAAATTTCTTAAAAATTTAAGCATTCACTGGGTTTTTTGATTACACTGTTTATATGAGGGTGCAGGACACATCAGAAGAGGTAGGTAATAAAAGAAACTTTACTGGTATCCTTTCTCCAAACTCTGTGTGTGTGTGTATGCGATGCACAAGCATATGTACATCTATATGTGTGTGTTCATGTACACATCCATGCAGGTACATAACTATAGAAGAAATGGGTTGGAGAGGAGAAAATGTATTCTCATTTGGCAATGGAAGCAATTGAAAACATGATAGTGACATGAATATGATGAGTTTGAGCCATTTGTTTAATAAAATTTCAAGTCATTGCTCTGTCTCCTACTTAAGTGTAGAAGTAGTAAGTGTTTAATGGAACTGGGATACCAGGAGGTGGGAATAATTGTACCTGTCTGTGTGGATGGAGAATGGCCTTCCAGTGGTCATGTGAGTCTTTATCTATCAAATGAAGTATGCAGTTACTCTCACTTTGATATTTCCCAAAGAATGTAACTCAAATTTTGTCTTTTTGGTGTTGAAAGAGTAACTTTTTTTTAAAAAAAGTGTTCAGTTGTTGCAGGGTCTCACTTTGCGCATCTGGAACTCTTGGTGATCCTCGTTTTTGGCCTCCCCAGTGCCAGGATTATAGGTGTGGGCCACCACACCTGGAGTCTGCCTGGCTCACCTTGTCCTGGGGGTAGGGCTGGTGTGACATGTGGTGCCGGGGATGGAACCACAGTCCCTGTGCTTGCCTAAGTTTGCCTAAGCAGGTGCTGTAGTCTGCTGAGCTATCTTGCCAGCCCAGAAATACTCACATTTGTTTCGGAACAAAATGTGGCCTCATCCAGTGGGTGGGAATCATTCAGGAACAGAATATTTTCTAACCTGAGTTGTTCAGAAGAAATGCAGAGTGTATGGGTTTCAGGCTTACTTTTGCTTGCTCTTGGAGACTAGACAATATTTTTTATTCAGCATATTGAATGCAGTTATGTTGCCGAGAAGAATGTCCTTGGAAGTGCCCACTGGGGAGCTGCTTGGGGTGGCATGAGAAAGCTGTACTCGTTTAAGTGGTGGAGCTTTGTGAGTCCCCGAACAGAGAAGCACAAAAGCTCCAGTCCTTGTCTACTTCTTTTCCAGAGCAACATTCTTTTGTTTCCCCTTCACTTCTAATTTGTTATCACTACGAGTTTGCACCACATAATATTTCCATTCCTTGTGAGGAGTTGGTGTGTGTGCATGGCATCCTTAATTCTTTCTTCACCCCTTTCTCTCTCCTCTCTTTCCTTTCCCTCCATCTCTTGATCACCTTTGCTCTTAAAGAGCTCTATCTTCCTATTTCATATTATTTGTCTTTTATTTTGCTCTTCATTTATATTTTGGTTTTGCATATAAGAAAAACAATTTAATATCGAAGTCTGTGCATCTGATTTACTTTGTCACGATGGCCTCAAGTTGCAACCATTTTCCTACAAATTTCTCCAGTTTATCCTTGCTTATGCAGGGTAGTACTGCACTGTATTCAAATACCACATTTTTTAATCTGTTAATGGATGTAGAGGCTGCTTCCAAGATTATGCTGCTATAAACATGGGTATGCATGTATCTCTGTAATATGATGTCTTTAAGTTTTTCTGGGAGATATCTAGAAGGGGAACAGGTGGGTCAGATGGAAGTTCTAGTTTTAGTTTTTCATATGTCTCTACACTGATGTCCATAGTGCTTGTAATAGTTTACACCCTCACCAACAGTGTAGAAGAGGTTAGGGCTCCTATTCCTCCACAGCCTTGCTAACATTTGTTATTATTTGATTTCTTGATGACAGCCATGCTTTCTAGAGTGATATGGAATCTCAGTGTTGTTTTAATTTGAATTTTTCTAATGACCAGCGATGTTAAAAGTCTTAAATACATTTATTGGCTAATTGCACCTCCTCTGAGTAGTGTCTGTTCATTTCAGTTGCCCATGTTTTGATTAGGTCTTTAATTTTTCTGGCTTAATATTTAAAATTTATTTATATATTCTAGATATTAGTTTTTTGAAGAATGAAACACAATAAAGGATGCAGAAATAAACCCGGGAACATTTAGCTATTTGATCTTTGAGAAATAGGCCAAAATAATACACTAGAGAAAATATAGCCTCCTTAGAAAGTGGTACTGGGAAGATTGTCTATGCACATGCAGAAGATTAAGCCTAACCTCATATGTCTCACCATGTACTAAAAGAGAATCAAAATGGATTAAAGAGCTAAGTGTTAAAATGGAAACACTGAGTGTGCTGGAAGATAAAATAGGCCACACTCTGGAAGACAAATGCACAGACAAGGACTTTCAGAACAGAATCCCAATGGCACAGTAAACAGTACCAAGAAACAGCAAATGGGATCATACCAAATTAAAAAGCTTCTGACAGCAAAGGCAACAATCAGTGGAGTGAAGAGAAACTTACAAGATGGGTACAAAATTCTTGCCAGTAACTTTCTTTTCTGACCAAAACCAATTTAGTGTATGTTAATGAATCAATTAACCAAAATCAGTTTAATGGGCTCAGGAGAACTGTTAAGTTTAAGGCCAACCTTGACAACTTAGCAAGATCCAGTTTCAAAATTTAAAAAATTAAAAAGTGCTGGGAATGTAGGCCAGCATCCCCTGGGTTCAATTTGAAGTACTGCAAAACAAACAAACAAATGATACCAAGGAATGCACACTTAATAAAATTGGAAATTAGGGAGATGTATAAAAATCACAAAGATTTTTCTGCTTCTACACCATTGTTAAACTCTTGTGAAATCTGGTTACAGAATGTGTACTTATGCCTACATACATGTTTCTACCAAAGATTACAGGACAATGCCAAACATAAATACATAATTTATACAGCAAAATTTGAATCACAAGGAACGTAATACTGTCTTGCTTTTACAATACTACCATGAACATTTTCCATGTCACTAAATTTTCTTTGCAATCATATTTTTAATGGTTTCATACTATTTCTTCTAGTGGTGAGAGCTTGAACTACTTGTACCAGCTTGGAGAAGGATACCTGTATATCTGCATTATTTTGTGTTTACTGAGGACCTGTTGATCACCTGACATGGCCACAGGGAGATAATTTACACTTTAGAAATTGGAAGCTCCTGCATAGCTGGGCTTTAAATATATATATATTTAAAGAACCAGTTGACAAACACTAAAGGCAGAATAGTTCATGTAAATATCAGCTCTTGTGAAATCTAAGGTGTTTCCAATGATGTATTTTTGTCATAATTGTACAGATCTGATACATGAACTTTGGTGTATCTATTGCTTCCTTAGACTACTGGAAGTAGAACTGTAGGCTTTGAGGATTTGGACATCTGCAAGGACTTTGGAACACATTTTTAAGTTGTTTCCTAGAAAGTCCAAGTCTGTTCACTTTTCCAAGAGCAAGAATGAGTGTCTATACTAGTGAATCGCTTTCAACATCAGTTATTACCAATTCAGACAGTCTCTACTGATGAAGAAGGAAAACATGCTGTTTTGTCAAAGCTTTGATTTTTGTTTTTAACCAAAGTAACTTTTTAAAAAAGCAGCCTGGCCACCCATATTCCCTTTTTCTTGAGTTTCTTGCCCAAAGGCTGTCTAATGCAGATGAAAAAGGATCACTTAATGCTTTTTAACTTTTGGGCAGAGGTTCTGCTTGGGCTCTTTTGGTTGGGTGAGAGGTTATTACGATCTTGTGGGCTTTGTGTGTTACATCAGTGAGCTCTGCCGCCCACCATTTGTGCACAGGGGGATGTGTGGCCTACAGGACAAACGTCTGGAGACCAGTAACTCTCTTTATAAGAGGCTTCCCTGTGTTTTATCATTTGATCCCATTGTGCAAGATGTACTTGGTACAGTGTGGATGGTGTGTGAGCTGTGCCCTCTCACTCACCGTAGACTCTGAAAGCAGCAATGCCTATGTGATAACACCTGTATGGCCAATGAAGATCCATGTTTACCACATAGGTCCTATTCAGATACCTTGTTAGCAGAGGTGGCATCCAGCTGTGTTCTGGAACTTCTCTGTTGCATGAAGAATCACTAAAACAATGTACCAATGCTAGAAACACTAAAATATGCTATTGGGATTTTAGAGCAGAAGCAGAAAAATAGGAACTGGGTGAACAGGACAGAAGTGGGTGGGATGCTTTTCCTACAGCCTGTGTAGCAGCTCCTGAGGTTGTGTGTTTGACAGTGTGCATGTTTGGGAGTGGATGTCTGTGTAGATGCACGTCCATTCACTAGTACAGGTGTAACATATGGCTGTTGCCTGAAATGCAGGCTGAAGGCTGTCCGTGGCTCTCACCTTGAATCCAACATCCTCATTTGTGGCTGGGATTTAGTGGTGGCAGTGATAAAAGTCAAGGAAAAGGAGAAACTCTGGAAAGTATGCCTTTTTGGATGTGGTTCTGTGGATCTCCAAAGTTTAAAAAGTTGTAGGTGGGTTAAACGCATATATCCCATCAGTAAGAGGGGCTGGGGAGATAGCTCAGTAGAATAAGTGCTTACCTGGCAAGCATAAGGACCTGAGTTCAATCCCTGGTTCAAAAAAAAAAGTGATTGACATGACTATTTAACTCCAAAGAAGAAATACAAATAGAAAGATATAATACAAGGAAAGGGAAAGCAGGATCTCAAGGACTAACTAATCAAGAGAGGGAAAGGTGATG
>NW_004524696.1:7042363-7051004 GCF_000260255.1 Octodon degus | reverse complement strand
TTTCTAATGGTGTTTGTAAGTAGGATCACAAGTCTGCATCTTGTACAGCAATTAACCACTAAGAAGAATATATGCAGTGTATTATTTGTTGAAATTGTACTTTCGATTTGATTTGAAACTGTCTTATTGCTATATGTTTATCAATAAAACTTTGAAAAGAAAAAAAAGTAAGAGATTGTGGTTAAGATGATCATATCATTTTCTTTTATAACTCCATGTATGTTTTTAGATGACCACTAATTTGTTAGGACATAAGTACTCCTAGTGTTCTTTGGATTCAAGTGTGTACTTTCTGGGAGGATTGGATATTCCTGTTGTCTTTGGGTTATAGGGAGCAAAGCTCTGAGCCCTGAGGCTGCATGGAGAAGTCAGGGGGATTCCTACTGCAGGATTCTCTGCTCAAAGGACCTAACAGGGACGAGCCAGCTGCCCATGGCTTTTGCAGCCTCTTCCTCAGATCTCCCAAGAAGCTAGCTTCTGGAAAGAGCAAAGTAAAGTAGGGAAGGGGAAAGCCAGATCTACAGGAACTGTGAAAGATGGGCCACCACCAGCTGCCAGTTGTTGGAGGCTCAGGACTCAACAAGGACTCAGGGAGCCACTGAGGTAAGGAAAGGAGTGGCATTCATGATCTGTCCTTGATTGACACTTGCCACTTAGGAAGATGTGGCACAAACAGAGCCACCCAACACTGCCTGGCCTTGCACACCTGTCTTGCAGCCAGCGCCTTCCATCTGATCACTGTGGGCATGCTGGCCTGGCTTGTGGCCCCTCCAGCACTCAGGGCGATTGTGTGTAGTACCGGAGCCTTGCTTGGCTGGATTTACAACCTCATCATCTGATGCTGAGCCTAGGACACCTGAGCAGCTTTGGGAAAGGTGGGCATTTCCCAAGACATATCATCTGCCTGGAAGGGTCTGCAGATGCCTCTGTGGCCATATGCAGGAGGGATTTTGTTTTCTTTTTTCTTTTTTTTGGGTACAGAGAATTGAGCTCTGGACCTCATGTTTGCCAGACAGGTGTTCCAAAGCTGAGTCATATTCCCAGTCTTAGGAGGGATGTTTAGACTGCAGCCTGTCTTGGGCCTGGAGCTGGGCAGCAGCAGCTCCCTGAGGCAGGCTGCTCCCAAAGTCCTTGCCAAGTCACCTGAGGCTTTGCATTCTGCAGGCCCCACACAGAAAAGCCACCTCAAGTAAGCCCCCTGGCTCTGTATGTGGGTGGCAATTGTCCCTGGCAGTAGAGGCCTTTGCAAGCCTTCTCCACAGCAGGGTGTGCAATGCTTTCCTGCCTCTCCAGAACATTTTCTCTGTTGCTTCTCCTCCTGATGTTCAGTGGAGATTTGACTGCTGGAATGATTGTGGATGGGATGCTGGTAAATTTTGGGGCAATAAAAATAGGAATAGTCATGATTAAGTATCATTCCATCTTTAGCAATTTTATTAAAATGGTGAGAATGGGTCTGATTCTTTCATACAAGCCTGTCCAGCATTAAAATGAAAAATCCAAACCTGAATCAAACAAAATACTGAACTGAAGGAAGCTGAGGGACCATGTTGCTAATTGGAAATAAGATCTGCCAGGTAAATGAGACCCCATGGACAAAATAATACATGTACTACTGAGTAATTCTCTAGTTTGCTAAATATTTAGATGGAGAAGAAATAGATAATTTTTGGACTTTGACAAAAGTCAGAATTATAAAAAATTGTTTTTAAATAACTATAAATACCTAGAAACACTGACTTATTTGTCAAGTGATTGTAAATTATACATCAGAAACTTGCTGGTTCACACAAATGGGTGAACATAAATACTACCATGCCCACTAGAAGACCCCTTTACATTTCTAGTTGTCACGCACCACAGTTGATCTGACAAAATGCAAGGATAGCTTCACTTGGGAAGCTCATGAATCTACTTTTGCTAGTCTCACTGTGATACAAACACATTGTGTCTCAGCGATTATAAGACCAATATTACCCAACCACTCACATCATTGAGTACATCATAATTTTAGGATTTTAAGGGTTTTCGTTGCCCTCATCTTGACTGTACGAGTGTCAGGAAGTGTCTGAAGCACTGTGCTCAGGCCCTGAGCTCCTGAGGGCAGGCCCACTGGAGTGTCCTGGGATCTTGGTCTTCCAGTGACTCTCAGGAACAAGTGTAGGGCAAGATGATCAATTTCTGCTGGGCAGGGAGAGTGCATATATGGTATCCTCCAACCTCATTTTTCCCTCTCCCTCCAGCTAACTTCTAGAAAGTTCCTCTCCAAATGTACCAGATGTTATTTTCCTTAACATCTGGTTTGGTTTAACTTCATAGGAAAATAGCTAATTTCTGCTGCTGGTGGTGATGGGAGTGTGTGTGTGTGTGTGTGTGTGTGTGTGTACATCTTTTTCCACTCCAAGTCAAATAATGTTCCTACAAAGGAATAGATTTGATAGTTTCTTTTGGATTCAGGAGAAAGATTCTCAGTTTTGAAAAAAAAAATAGTCAATTTAAGCTGAGGGTGCAACTCAGCAGAAAGTACTCTCTTAGAATGTGTGAGGTCCTGGGTTCCAATCTCAGTACACAGAGAGAGACAACAAAAGTTGCCTCATCAGGGCCCAAAATAATTACACATAGTTGCAGAGAATGATGATTTCTGATCACCCAGTTTCCTGGCAGGGTGACAGCACCCAGGGTGCTGTGGACCCTGCTATGAGACACATGGTCAAAACTTTCAAGATTTGTTGTTTCCTGGCAAGAACTTATATTCCTGTTATGCCCCAAGTTTCACCAAGTGCTTCTAGGCTGACCATCTCTGTCCATTAGGAATGTTGTAGAGAATCCTTTGGTTAAATGTGTGCATGGGACTTTTTTCTGGTTATAGAAAAAAATAATGATACTTAAACTGAAATGAACTAAAGTTTCATTATAAAGTTTATTTGTATTTAAAAACCCATCAGTTATGTAATTTTGCTTGGGGGTGAGTAGTGCTGGAAAGTGCTGATTCTCTGGTGACCATAGAAACTGAGTTTTCAGGACCAAGATCATTGCAGTGCTGCAGAGCCAAGCCTGTGGGGAAGGGCCTGACTTTTGCCATGGCCACAGCCTGTGCCTCTGCCTGGCACAGGGAGTTGGACTTTCTAGCCACACCTTGCTTGGGGCTTACTCCCCACAGTTCACCAAAGGCACCAGGAGCTCCCATGCATATGTTCTTATTAAAGCAAGGCAGTGCTATTTCCCACCCTGCACTATGTTGACGGTCAGGAGAGGAAAAGCAGCTCTTCAGGCAGTGGGTGAGGCTTTGGTGGTCTTCCATGAGTGGCTGATGGGTCATGGGCACAACCCTCAGTGATGGCCATGCAATGCGCTGCTGCCCACCTCCTTAACTCTGTCATCTCGGAACTTTTAGATGGAAAGACATACACTACAAGCTTTGGAGACAAAGACTTCTGAGACGATGACACAGTTCTCAAGAACTCTATTTCATTGGTGGCTGTGGAGCAAGGTGGCTGAGAAGTTCTACATGGGGTCCCTGAGCTGCAGAACCACCCCTGAGGCACATTACCAGTCATACCCAGCTAGCCCAGAGCTGTGATTCCAGCCAGCTTTGGTTCCTTCTTGATGAAACATCCTGAATCTGCCTGTGGAACCAATTATGTCTCTCTAGATAGGCCCCCAAGTGGTGGCACCATCGGAGCTCTTTTATTTGAACAAATCTCTACTCCCTGGACCCACACTCCCTGTCCTATTGTCACAGTTTCAGGACACCCTCTTTGTGAATGTCACTGGCCCTTCGTGAGGGTGGAGCCAACTGCCAGCTAATCTGTTTACCTGTGCAATACTGGAAATATGACCCAGTATTGTGGTGATTAACAGAGTCAAATGTCCTTGCATTAACAGGCTGGGGTATTGTTCCATTCAATTCAAATTACAGGGCCAGGATGGTCTTGAGGCATGTATTAGTGGATTTTGCAGCCCAGATACGCCTCAGCTGTTATGAAAAAACTCTAGAAAGCAAATGAAGGGGTGGAGGAATGAGGATAAAATAAAAAGGAATTTTATAATCATTGTGAAAAATTTATGGAATGGTCTCTGGCCTGGGATTCTATAAAATGGAACTGGCTTCAACTGGCCCAACAAGATGAGCACATACCTTCCTTCCTGCTGCTTATAAATTATTGCCTCTGAGTCCTCAATGTTTACTTCTTAGCACTGATGCTTTTTCGAAGCTGTGATCCAAAACCCATTGCTATTGATTGGAAACACCCCTACCAGCTGGGAAAAGCGAGCTGGGAAGGGGGAGGGGGAGGCTCCCAGCTCTGCTACCTGCCGGAGGGGGACCACCTGGTGCAGGGCTGCATTCAGAACGCACAGCAGAGGAGGGAAGGAAAAGCCTCAGCTCCTTTCAGGTTACTCTGTACTCTGCATACATATAATTTAAAATATTTATCCACTGGGCCAGGCTGCGGTGTTTGGGGAGTACCACTGCCAGCAGGTACACTCCTGGGGTGTGAGCTGAGCCCCGTGCTGACTGTGGCCAGTTTGTGCTGATTGAATAACACATAGCACTTTCCTTGAGAACCCCCCACTATGATTTCAAAACACATCAGTTTCAATTAAACTCTAAGGGAAAAAACTATGATCACTAATTCTGGGCTGCAGTTACTTATTGTGGAGCTAGCTGCTTAGAATTTGAAGGAGTTTGGTGGAGACTTAACCAAATGATATATAATCATGGATTTTTAAAAATTATACCTGGAGTGACAAAATTGCCCAGTGATGTACAGTGTGGCTTTTAAAATAAATTACTCCAGGAATTATAGGCAAGAGAACATCTAAAGTGCAGGGGTGTTGAGCAGGACATCGAGCAAATGGTGCTTCTGGAGCAAAACAACTGCCTCCCGCCTTGAGGGTTGCTCAGGCACGGACCTTGTCAAGGGCTCACAGACACACGCAGCTCCTGCCAGGCCCCTGTGACCGACCCCACGCCCATGCGGCTGGCCATGTGTCTGGGAGGCTGGGTTGTCATCTGGTAAGGGAGAGCACAGGGCCACAGCGCAGGCCTCCCTCCTCTTGGCTAGCTCCAAGTGTGGAAGCGCTGCTGCTTCAAGGTTGATGGTGTGCACAGGGACACCACAGCCTGGTGCAAGGGGCAGATTCCTCCTGCAGGCAGATGTGGACCTGCTCAAGGTCAGTATTGTCCGTTTTTCATTTGCTTCACTTAAAAATTTCTTAAAAGATTTCACAAAAGCAAGCACACAAAGCCAGCAGGTAGATGCAAAATGTTTAATATCTCTAATCATATCGGAAGTGCAAATCAAGACCCCAGTTGGATATCACCACATCCCATAAAAATAACTTCTGTAAAAAAGACTGAGGATAGTAGTGCTTGCTAGGACGTGGATAAAGGGAGCTCTTGCACACAGTTGGTGGGAACGTAAATTAGTACATTGGAACTACGGTGAATGGTCTGGACCTTCCTAAAAAAACAAAACAAACAAACAAAAAAAAAACTAGAAATAAAATTACCAGATGATCCATCCACGACACTGTTAGGCATATATCCAAAGAAAATCAAATCAGCACATCGGAGAGACATCTGCACACTTGCACACATTGCAGCACTCCTCGAAAGAGCCGAGAAATGGCAGCAACCTAAGTGTGTGATGAATGCAGGAGAAAGATATTGTGCGAGAACACAGCTGAGGACTAATTGGCCACACAAAGTAATGAAATCCTGTCATCAGAGACTAAGCAGGCAGAACTGGAGACCATTAAGTGAAGTAAGCCAGGCATGGCATAAGAAAAGGTCCTGTCTGATCTCACTCAGGTGTGGAATTTAAAAGTTGATTTCATAAAGTTGAGAGTAGAATGGTGGTTATTAGAGGCTGGGGAAAGTGTGTGTGGGGAGGCGGGATGAGAAAAAATTGATTAAATTATGGGTCCATAAGACTAACGAGCTCTGGTATATTATATAGAATAAGGTCCCTGTGGCTAACACTTATGTATTACACATGTCAAAAAACTTTAAGAAAGGATTTTGAGTACTTTTGCTGTGAAAAATGATAAATGTGGGGGCTGGAGAGATAGCTCAGAGGTCTGAACACTTGTCTGGCAAAGGCAAGGTCCTGAGTTTGATTCCTGTTACTGCATGCTCTGAAGGCTCCACAACTCCAGGTGCCAGTGCTGATTCTGAAACTGGGAGTGGTGGCTTACGCCTGTCATTCCAGCACTGGGGAGGCTGGGAGAGGAGGGTCACTACCAGTCTGAACTGTGTAGTGAGATCTTGTATCAAATAAATAAATAAAAAAAGATAAATGTTTGAGGAGATATGTTTAACCTGATTTAAACATTACATAATGTTTCTGAATATTGAAATATCACATGGAACTCCATTAATATAAAACTCTTTTTATGTGTCAGTTAAAAATTTAAGGAACTCTTGAAAGAGTAAAAACACATGAAGACTAAGTTTTGGCTGATAAAAACCAATTAGGAAGACACATTGATGCTATTAATGCATTTATTATTTTTTAAATGCAAGGATTTTAATACTGAAATGGTACTTAGGGGCTGGCGAGATAGCTCAGTGGACTAAAGTGCCTCCTTAGGCAAACTTAAGCTAGTTTAGGCAAGCTTAGGCAAGCACAGGAACCGCGGTTGGATCTCCATCTCCAGCACCACATGCCACGCCAGCACTGCCCCCCATTCAGCTGAGGCTTCCAGCATTGGGCAGGAGTAGTGGCGCATGCCTGTAATCCCAGCTGGGCGGGGGGGGGGTTGTGGGCTGTGGGGGCTGGGAGGGCTGGGGTGTGGGGGGGAGAGGCTGAAAGCAGGAGGATCACCAAGAGTCAGAGTTGCAACAACCAAATACATTAAAAAACAAACAAGGGGGCTGGTCAAATAGCTTAGAGGATTTAAGTGTACCAGCCTCACCCCTAGGGCGTGCTGAGATGTCAACTGAGACTCGGAGTGGTGGCACTCGCCTGTAATCCCGGCACTTGGGAGGCTGTAAACAGGAGAATCACTATGAGTCTGATCTAGTAGTGAGACCCTGATCACCCTGTAGGCCCTTCCCTAAGATACAAAAACAAATAAGCAAGCAAGCAAACAAACAAAAAACAAGGGCTGGGGAGAAAGTTCAGTGGCATAGGCACCTGCCTGGCAAGCACATGGTCCTGAGTTCAATCCCCAGTACCAGGAAAAGAAGAAAAAAGCTAAAAAACAATCAATCAAACAATAAAATGGAACTTGGTATTTATATAGGCATGATTTTTCACATAAATATATTCTAATATGTTAAAGATATGTAATAAATGGGAAAAAGAATCTCCCAAGGGGTCAAGAGTTTCCAAGTTAATTTTGCTGATGACTTAAGTCAGTTCTCATGATTGGATATGTATTAATTTTCAAAGAAAAAAAATGAAGAGAAAGAGTACTTCATAAGACACTTTCTAAGCCAAGTCAGATGGATTTTCAATATTTAAAATGTGAGAACAAATGGAATTGATCTGGGTATAAGTTCTGGCTGCCCAAGAATTTATTAGACCTCAGCCTCACTGGAAAAAAAAAATCTCCCGACCAGCTGGAGACTTTGAGCTGAGCAGAAGCTGGTGTGAGTGTGTCCTGAGGGCAACCTGGCTGAACCTCCTTCACAGTTCAGGATGTCACTGCCATGTGTGGAGAGTCTATCAGGCATTCGGAGATGCTAGATTTTCCCAAACACCATCTTGAACACAGTGGGCAAACACAGAGGAAGTTACTGGTGTGCGACAGAATGAGAGATCAGCGGATGTGTTCATCTTTCCCCCTTCTGTGTTCCTTTCATCCTGGACCAGTCTCAAGAGGTGTTCTTCATAGTGCTTCCTGAGGCAAGGTGGCTCTGCATGCTGAAGTCCACTCTGGGTTCTGGGGATGAGCTGGCTCCAGGGTACATAGGAATCTCTGGATAAAGTTTGATGCTTGACTTAATTCTCAGGTGTCCTGGGTGGGAGCCCTCCTGGGTGGAAGCTAGGCTGGGAGGCCAAGATACCCTGGAGTGGATTCTGCTCCCCCAAGATATGTCACTTGCTGAAATGATCCACAAGGGAAAGTCTGAAAGGAGAAAAGAGTGTCAGAGAAGCCCACAGGGCCTCCCACACCAGAAGCACCATGCCTTTCCTTGGAGGAAACATGGGCTCCACGTGCGATCACTACTGTGCAGGGTCTTCAAAATTACCTGTGGGATTTTGCAGCGAGACATCTTTTCTAAATAATTTGCTGGCTCTAGAAGTTTTTTTTTTCTGGAGAATGTTTCAAATTTATTTATTTATTTATTTTTTGAGGTACCAGGGGTTGAACTCAGGACCTTGTGCTTGCCGGGCAAGTACTTTATTCTACTGAGCTATCTCCCCTGCCCTCAAATTGGTTTTAAACAGCTGCTCACAAAGAAACCACAGACAATCTCACATATGTCATGTGATCAAAACATATGACAAATATTTAAATTAAAAATATTACAATATATACTCATAAGTGAAATAAACCAGACACACATGTGTAAATATCGTATAGTCTCCCTAGTATAAAAACTCCAAAGAAGAAATACAAATAGAAAGATATAATACAAGGAAAGGGAAAGCAGTATCTCCAGGACTAACTAATCAAGAGAGGGAAA
>NW_004524696.1:7034048-7041066 GCF_000260255.1 Octodon degus | reverse complement strand
TTCCGATTTGATTTGAAACTGTCTCATTGCTATTTGTTTATCAATAAAATTTTGAAAAAAAATAAAAAAAATAAATTCTAGAAAAAACGAAACAAAACAAAATGAAAAGAAAAAAATATTACAATAAAGGACACTTTTTCATCAGTCTCCTCAAAATACTTCCCCTCACTTCAAATACATATACCTGATTGCCCTTTCCACTTTCATAAATTAGCTTTAATTAATTAATTAATTAGCCAGGGTCTCACTAAGCAGCCAGGACTCAGTGATCCTCCTGTCTCAGCCTCCCCAGCACTGGGATTATGGGAGCACACCACCATTCCAGTCTTGGTGGCTGACATGGTATACCCAGGGTTTGGGGTTGGCATGGCATGTGGTACTGGGACTTGAACCCAGGTCCTTGCACTTGCCAGCTAGGTGCTTAGACCACTGAGCTATCTCCTCAGCTTCATGGGTAATCTTTAGTTGTGCTGTTGTGGGTTTCTCAAAATCCTGAATAGAAAAGAGACAGCAATTGCACAGTGGCAGATGTGGGGAAGAAGGTGGGTGAGGACACAGTGTGATGTGACTGGGTAAAATTTCCCATAGAGGTTTTTAATTGATTCAGAATAATCAAGGCAACCAGAAAGTCAGTCAGGAAAGAGGACTTCCAGAACTGCTTCATAAAGGGGTAAGAAGGATGGGATAAGTATACTTGTAGCAAGGGCAAGTATTTTGAGGAGAATTACTGGTAAAGTGTCTTTTACTAGCATACAAATTTCATATTAAACATTTACAGAAATTTTTGGTCACTTGAACTGTGAGTAGTTTTTTTGTTCCCTGAACAAGGGGTTCTGATGCTTCTTAAGACACATGCTGGAGGACCTGCCACTCCTTTCCACATCTAGGTGGATGTCTAGGGACCATACCCGCTAGGGTGGTCCCTACTCTTGATTGGGTGCCATTGGGCACAGTTATACACTTCAGGTGGGATGAAAGCAAAAAAGACATCCACACAGCATTTGGAGCACTGCTTGGCACACTGGGGTTTGGAAAGGTGGGCTCTGTTCCTTTTGTTAAGATGCAGCAGTGCCTGTGGCTGGTGGACAATCTGGAGAAGTGTGTCTGTGTGTGCATCCACAGTATTTTGGCTATTACAGAGGTGTTTTCTTGAACTGGTGGAAAGCACTAGAAAGGGGTCTGGTCTAGTGCTGCCCTTAGCAGGTAAGGCTACTGGCTCAGCGGCTAAGCCTGCTGGGGCCACTTCAGTGAATCTGACTACTTTCCTTTAGCACCTCCACCCAGGGTGCTCTTTTTGTCTTGTCCGTGGAGATCAGAGAGACCAAGTCATTCTTGATCAGAGTCTTGCTAACCTACTGGAGGAGTGGGAAAGGCCCAGGGAAAGGCTGATCCTGGGGGTAGGCAGTAGGGACCACCCAGAACAGCTGACATATGGAGCAGGAGGTGCAGCGGCCTGGCTCTGGGACTTGGGGAGCAAGGTGAGAAGTCAGAACTCCTGCTGACAGGAGTCTCTTAGGCCATAGGAAGCTGGTAATCCTTATTTTCTTTAGCCTTCTCATAAATTCCCCACCATAAGGAAATGTCAAGAGGAGGGAAGGGCAGGCCATCAGAGGAAGGGAGTGCCCTCATGGCTTTTTGTCCACATGAAGGAGAACCTGAGTTCCAAATGTTGAGAAGGTGTAAGAGGAGTCCATTGCAGAAAGGGTGAGAGGAACTGGGCATGGGGTGGGGGTGGGAACCAAGAGAGCCTGGAGAGACAGCCTCCCCAAGCCTCTGGGAGAGTGACTTTTTCTCAATAGGACATTTCTTTCAGTATTGTAGGCCAACCAGTGTCCCCAACAGTGGCTCTTGTAGGAGACACATGTCTGTTGGGGGGCATTTTCCTACCCCCCAGAGATAATGGGCATGATGTATCTGCTTTCTGGATACAGATCTGGATAGATGCCCTTCTGGGAGTGAGGGCTGGGAACAAGATTTGTCCCCAGGGCCTCTGGTACTGACCTTCCTGAATACACAGGCTGCCCTGTCTGCTCCATGCTCAGCACACACTGGCATTCTCAGAAGGGGCCTGACAATTCCTTCACATACAGTTGTGTCTATACCTGTGTCCCTGTGTAGGTTGGGTTGTATAGTCCACGCTGTATCCCATACAGCCTGCAGGCACAAGTGTTGTCCTTCCTAGCAGTTCTTCTCACATGGAATGAAATTAAGTTGTACCATATAGTTGTGAAGTCCCCACAGCCTTGCCCCTTGTGATGTGTGGGGAGGGCCAGCATGTCCTTTGATGACTCATTCTCAGGTGCCATCTTTCTCCTTGTCAGTGGCACAGCAGATCAGTGGCTGATTCAGTGGCTGACAATGCAACTTCACATTTTCTCTGTAATTTGTAGACACTAGTAGCCACTGACCAGGATTGCAATAAAAAGTGTGCATGTAAACAGTAAACAGTACAACCAAGCCTCTCCCGCCTGATCCAAAGCCATGACTCTGGTCTGGAGCTACAGTTGCAGAAAGATACCCAGTTCTAAGAATTGACAGATGAACAATGTCAAGGCAGTCCTTCCTACTGGGGTGTGCATCAGGATCACTTATAGCACCAAAATGCCTCCTCCCTCCTGGGCAGGCTACATGTACTCTCTCCCCTGTGACAAGGTAGAAGATTCCCCAGTGCAGTGTGGTGGGGTAATTTGAAATGCATCTATCTCCCATCCACATTGAAATTAGCACAGCTAAGTGAGCAGGCGATTCAGGGTGCTATCATGTGTATGACATGATGCATTAAAGAGCTTTTCTCAGTCAAACCAGCTATTCCTCTACTGGGAATTTTCCCAGAGGATCTGAAAACATCGTATCATAGCAGTATATGTGTACCTATGTTTATAGCATCACAATTTGTGATAGGCAAATCTTGGAAACAACCAAGATGCCCGTCACCTGAGGAATGGATGAAAAAGATGTGGTGTTTTTATACAACGGAGTATTACTCAGCTATAAAGATTGATAAACTCGAAGCCTTCATATTTAGGTGGATGCCACTTGAAGATACACTCATAAGTGAAATAAACCAGACCTACATGTGTAAATATCATATAGTCTCCCTAGTGTAAGAACTCAAAAGAAGAAATACAAATAGGTATAACACAATTAAAAGGAAAGCGAGAACTTGAGGATTAGACAATGAAGAGAGCAAGGAAAAAAGCTAGGAAACATGACAGGGGCAAAGTCATACTTTATATGTACAGGATGGGTAAGGCAATGATCCTGAGAATCTTCAGATGATTTTCGAATCTAGCAGTTAATTAGAAGGAATCTCACCCTGACTGACTATATATGTTGACACCTGTGAACTAAGCAACTGCACTGTACATGGCAATGTGTAATGGTAGGGTCATGCTTGGAGCGCTTGTCATTCTGGTCTCCTGAATATGTGCTGCTTGTCATGACATGACAGTTGCTGCTGTGCTGTCTCTTGGGTAGATGTTTGTTTAAAAAGGAAAGGGTGGTGAATGAAGGTAGGAGACAGGAGAAAGGGTATTGCGGAACTGTCCTGCTACAATGCTGTATACGGTTAGATCTCTAAACTTCTTTGTAAAAATATGTAATTGTTTATGCCTATTTTTTAAAATATATTTTAATTTAAAATTTTTTTCTTCATATTCTGTAGGGGCTTAAAATTTAATATATCAATACTTGATGAAAAATACCTGTTCCATGTTATGCCTAAGATGATTGATACTCAGACAGATAGTGAGGTTAAGCTCAACAGCCTAGGTTATAGGGTAATAACAATAAGCTTCTCTCCTGGAGGGTTAACAACCTAAGTTTTCAGACCAAAAATTAGAGAAAAATGAGGGCTACAAGGACAGCCAACATTTTGGCTCTAATTTTTCAAGGTCAGTGAAGACTCAGGACATAGGAGAACCTGTACTATAATATCATGTAACTCAGTTGTGTCCCAAATATTCTGATTAAGGAGATTATGGGACCACAGAGGAAAGTGATCAATGATGTAGAGTGTGCCTAAGGAGAGTCACATGGAGAGGAAACATTCTCTCAGGCTTTCACAGAGAACAAATTGGTCAAGCAATGGCTGTGACTCATCCATATGGCTGACACTGACAAAGGATCTACAAACTGTGGTACAGGGTTACAGGATAAATCCTGAGGGGATTTGACTGACCTTATTAGATACAAAAGCTACATTTCTTGTTATATAGGTTTTGCTTTATCTTGGTCTAACAATCTAGCAGAAAAGTATAAAAATGTATAAAAAGTAAAGCCATATCAATATGCTGAGCTGTAAAAGACTCAAATCAACAACTTCTGACATCGCCAATCTTATGGAAAACCCACTACTGTTATAGACTACTGGACTATTTTGGAATATTTTGCTGAATCCGCACACCTATAAAATTTAAATGAAAAAACTAAACAAAAATATGGGATAGAAATGAACGTCCATTTTGTATCTATGTAGTCAAAATAGTAAAGGTAGATATACAGCTATATTCTCTTAATTCAGTGAATAGAAAGATTTGCTCTAATAGTGTTTGTGGACAGGATATCATGTCTGCATCTTGTACAATGAATTACCACTAAGACAACAGTATGCAATGTATTAATTATTGAAACTGTCCTACTAATTGGAATTGAAACTGTCTCATTGCTATTTGTTTCTCAATAAAATTATAGAAAGAAAAGTGCTCTTATGTTTATCATTTTTCTACATGGTCTAGGGTGACACATTTCACCAAAGGGCTTGGATTTTGCAAATGTGGGGATCCTAGAGCCACTATGAATATGTGAGCAGGTGACAGTGCATTTACAATGACTAAAGAGACATTTCTTTTTGCATCAGAGATACCCTTCTGATCATTTGTACTGGGGATCCTCTTGGGGTGCAACAGCAAGCACAGGCTCTTGCTTCCAACTTGATGCTAAGGTCTACCCAACTCATTTTGGATCAAATTTGAGCAATTTTATTGAAAAGAATTATGCCAGCTTCCTTAACTGCCCTAGATGTCAAATTATACCTTGACAGAAACCAAGCAGTGGGCTGAGAAAGCAGAGAAAAACTCATCGCCTTCCCAGGAAGACCGTGGAACTCTGAAAGCTGGGAATCCTCTCAAAGATGATGGATATCAGCAAGCCATCAAGAGTGTCCTCTTTTGCACCCCTGAAGAGCAGTGGTGTATGTCCCTCTGGAGCTGCGTCAATAGGGCTCATGTCTTGACCTCAGAGGCTGGCCTGGGAGAGTGGTGATGGCTGGCGGGCTGGCAACCCTCCTCTTCAGGTTGGCTGAAAACAGGAGGATCAGTAGGAGTCCCAACTGCATAGTGAGGCCCTGTCTCAGTTACTTTTCTTTCATTGCTGGGACAAAATACCCAATACCAAAAATGAAGGAAAGAAAGGTTCATTTAGCTCACAGTTAGTGGAGGTTTCAGGCTACACTCAGCTGGCTCAAGGCAGAACAGCATATGGCAGAAAGCAAACTTTCATGGTGGTGGCAAAGAGCAAGAGCAAAGAGAGTGGCAGCAGCTCAGGCAGCTAGCTAGCCTTTCTCCCCTCTCTACACTGTAATGCCGAGTATCTGCCCGAGGGCACTCACACCCATAAACCCAGCATTAGATCAAGAATTGATCACAAACTCCAGAAGCTGACCCATGAATGCATGAGGCTTTAGAGGGACAACTACACACCAACCATAACAGACCCTGTACCAAATACATAAAGCAAAAACAACAACAACAACAAAAAGTTATTTTCTCTTGAGTTGCTTTAGTTGACTCTGGTTTAATGGCAGCTTGACATGTCAAGTTGGTAATTCTATGCTGACTAAAGTAGAAAAATTGTGTCAGCAGATCCTTGAGGTCCCCAGAATGGCATGGTGAAGGGTTCATGGCTTTAAAGGGACAAGGCTTTAAAGCATCCTGTACAGAGAGGTTGGCTTTCGATGTTCCCAAGCTAGGAAGATGAAACAGCTATGCTAAAGATAAGATGTACATGAAGACAGTGAAATCTTTCATAGGGTGGATTTTACTGGTTCCAAATTCAAGTCAGTGAGCATTAGCAATTTGTAAGCTTGCCATGGAAGCAAAAACTTTCCTAAATAAAAATGCTATGGGCAAATGATAGAGGGAGTATAAAGAGAACAAAGTGTTTTGTATACACATATTATATCCTCATTCCAATGGGGTATTTCGTTTGTCTGAATAACAGTGAGTGAATCCAAGCTACCTTTCTGACAATGTCTTTACATTCAATGCATTTACAAGTAGGAAAAGGCAGAGTCTGAACTCTGAAGCTTGATGAGAGGTTGTGGCCCCCTTGGTTGGGGGCATTGGCCTGGGGTCACTGTGGTGGATTAATTGACTGTTAACTTGTAACACGTTAGTGGAATTGAATCAGCATATTTTGGGGTCTGAAAGGCAGCATAGAAGCAGAACAGAAGGGGAAGATTGTGCACTGTTGGTTCTGGAGAAGTGCATTGCACTGGCTTTCCTGGTGCAAATTGTTCTCTTTGTTGGAGGAGCTCAGGTCCTCACCATCACTGGGGCTGGCTGTGGTTCTTCTGGGGGAGCTCTGGTCCTTACTTCAGGCATTGCTTCCTGGCTCCAGTGTTTGGCTCCAGATTCCCTCAGCTGGCTGGATCCTTCAGCACAGGTCCTTCATCCTGCTGGTGCAGACTTTCTAGCTTCCACCATTGCCCTTTTGGCCTTCCCAGTTCAGATCCTTGATACACTTGCTTGAGACATTGTTGTGGATTCTAGGCCTCCAACTGGACTTGGGTAGGACATTGCCATGGGATCCAGGCCCTTAGCTGGATTCTTTGGGTCTCTAGTGCATGGACAGATTTTCTGTACTCTTCTGCACTTGACTTTTTGGATGAATGTTACAAAATAATGCTATAAATTATGTTCCCTGTACTAAATCTATTGCCTTGTAAACCCTGACTAACACAGTCACCTTGAATAATTCCCAGGGAATGGAGAGGGGCCAGCTCAGGTTTGCTGAAGTG
>NW_004524696.1:7028212-7033948 GCF_000260255.1 Octodon degus | reverse complement strand
AAAAAAAAAGGAGAATAGAGAAAAAGGAGGAAGGAAAGAAAAAGATTCTGGATTAGTCCCTTGAAATAGTCAAGAGAAAATTTATTCTGTTATAAATAAAGCCCCAAGTCTTCTTTGTGTAAAGGTGAAAGGTATTACACAGGTCCCAGTTCTTTGCCTCTTGTCACCCAAGCACCTGAAGAACAGCCCAGGACCCAAGATGCATGTGAAGAACTGTGGTACTTGTTTCCTCTGAGACTTGGCCACAGGCTCCAATTGACCCTGCAGAGTTGTGTGGGTGCTGAGTGCAGAGAACCTTAATATCATTTTCCGAGAACTCCCAGGATGACACAAGGAACCCCTTCCATTCTCCGGATCTGCCCACTACTCTACTGCCATGTACCTGGATTTGTCTCCAGAAGGGGAAAGCTTCAGTTTTGTTTGTTTGGATATTGTTTTGGAGCTTTCTAAAAAGGCCAGCACACTCAGAGTCTGATTCCACTCAGAAGCCTTCCGAGAGTCTACTGGAACAGGGGCTAATACTTATATAGCCCTTCCATTGGGGTTTGAGCCCAAAGCCCTCATGCTGAGCTACATCACCAACTCTTTGTTTCTTAAGTCACTAAGTTGGTCTGGCTGGGCTTGAGCTTACAGTCCTTCTCCCTCAGGCTCCCAGATTGTTCAGCTTACAACTGTGTACCATCACTCTGGCTCAGATTTATCTCTTTAAAAGCTGGCATAGGTTTCATCACTCTGGACAGGATGCACGGTGGGGTATCAAATCAGGGGTCACACCAGTCTAAGAAGAGTGATCTGATAGAAAACCAAGGAGACAATGGGTAGTGGTCACCCTGAAGGCCTTTCTGGTGCTGCTCAATTTGATTTGGGGTGAATAATAAAGCCCAGTGTTGGGAGGGTCACCTCTTTTTCTTTTTTTGGTGGAACCAGGAATTGAACTCAGGCCCTTGAGCTTGCCAAGCAAGCGCTTATTCTACTGAATAAGGACCATCTTCCTGGTCCCTGGCACCTCTTGTTCTTTAACAGATTGCATCTTCCCTGGATGCTTCTCAGGCTGCAGAGGCTGGTCGGGGTGCTGTGTGTGTGTGTGTGGGGGGGGTGTTAGAGGCTGGAGTCACGTGATACTGCCAAGGGTCATACAAGTCCTGGCTGTGCCAGAGGCTGAAACTGCTTTTTGTGCTCACAGCAGTGGGCCAACAGTGTGAAATGAAGAAGCCCGACCTTCAGAGGGTGCCTGATGGCTCCAGTGGCTTACATGGCTGGGGTTGTAGTCACTGGGAACAAGACCCTTCTCAGAGGCCAAGTGTACTTCTTATTTTGGTGCTGCTTCAGCAGAGGCTTCTGAGCCACACAAGTGGTAATTTGGCCCTGTTCTGGAAACAGAAAGCTTCTCCTCCACTCCCTCCCAACTTTTACAACAAAATAATTCTTTTTATTTAAAGCCCTACTCCCAATAGATAAATAGTGATTACAATTACAATTGCATACAAGTAATAAATATGGAATTGGCTCTTAAACCAAGACTTTCAGGAAACTTGTCTTTTACCAACAAACTGATGAACACAATCCCTAGGGCTGTCTTACTTTTTTAAAGTAATATTAAACATCACCAGGAGCTATTTGTTATTTAAAAGCACTGATTAGCACAGTCATTGTCTATGTTGTCTGCCAGTGTGCACTGATCCCTGGGTGGAAGCACTAGCCCAGTGTTGCCCTGTCACCACAAAAACTACCTTTGCCTTCCAAAACTCTTCCAGTGTGGCCTCATCAGCAAAGCTGTTTTCCCGTATGTGGGAAGGTGACTGACCAGATGTTCTCATTTCTAAAAGATCTGTTGGTATTCCAGTGACTCTTCCAGGGGACTGAATTGCCCCAGATGGTCCTGCTGAGGCTGAGTGGCTGCAGCAGTCATGCTCTCCTGGTGCCTGGGCAATGGTCGAGGAAGGAAGATTCCCCTGCTGAAAGTCTTCCAGTGCGGTGCAGACCGAAGCAGGAATGACAGCATATGGATTTCTGATGCCCTTGTTGTGAACTGAGGTGCTGTCTTGTGCCATGGCAGACAGCCCCAAGTCAAGGACCCACAGAAAGGCGATGTGTGCTTTCTGAGGATCTGAACATGGGTGAGCAGAGGGCCCTAGGTGTCTTTAGCTGAGGTGTCTCTAGCTGGTCAACTGGGATCCCCGAGGAGGTAGAGAGAAGGGTGGGAGACAGCTCTCTACCCTGCGATGCAAAACCTTCAAGAACTTCAATGCCCAGGAGGGCAAGTGAGCCCTGTGCTGCTTAAATGCACACACCCCCTCCTCAGAACAAAAGCGTATCTGTTTTGGATGAAATGCGAGGTGGGATTCCAGGTAAAGCCAGCGTAAACAGCCACATTGATTCAACAGCTCCATCTCCGCACCTGTCATGTTCCCTTCTCAGCTGCAAAGGACTACTTGTTTATTTACCTGCAGAACTGTTATAATATCTTGCTTTTTGAAGAGCTATTAGAGCCACCTGCCGTACCTCTGGCATTTCCTCCACAACAAAGCACTTGAGAGTCCTGTGTTAGAGCTCATTGTTCTGCTCCACAGCGTGAACCAGAAGATGAGTCGAGAAGCCCAGGATCCAAGCAGAAATTATTATTGATTTAATCACATAATCAGCAGCAAACACTTCAGGCTAAGATAGCAAATCCATAATGGCCTGCCCACACTACCACCCTTACAAATTTACCAGCAAACCATGGCGCACACTTAGCAAACACACGGAGCAGGGGTCACCTTCACTCTGAGGCAAAATATTGACATTCCCAAAGCTGAAATATGTTTTGAGTTAAGTGTTATCAATCAGTGATAAGAGCTGCATGTCTGTTAAACATAACTGCATTGGCAGGAGGATTATAGAATGCTTTCTTGCCATAATCTAGAAGCATCTTTCAGACAAAACTCTGCTTGAAATCAATTGTGCACAAGAAGCTGCCTGCTGTGGCCATTCAGCATCTACAAAAGGAGAGAGCCTCTCTCTGTGATCTCTCCCCAGAACCCGTTTATCTAATGAGACCAGGGCTTTAATTTCTTTTCACATCAAACATAGGATCAATGCTCCAGATTCAACAATGTCTGTGAGTGGGCCACGGAGCTATCTCCTTGGTGGAGGCTGACCCTGCTGAGGCTGCCCCTCAATCCACTTCAGTCCCAGGTAGCTGCTCTGGCTCCTGTGGATCCTGGCAGAGAGGCCTGAGGTGGCCAGGCCTCTGGGGCAGGCAGAGAGGCTGTCACATAGTCCTGTTTTTGTGAGGATGCTGGCAAGAGTCAGTGTTTCTCTCCACTCCAGGAAGAAAATCTACGTTAACAGTCTTCAAGTTAACCACCCCAGAAGAGCTGTTAATTCCAGATGGGGGCTGAGGGATAACCTTAATTAAAAGTTTAGCTTGCCTGGAGTTATTGAGGACCTAAATGATGGTTTTCTGTGGAGGACCATTTCCCCAGAAGGAAAGCAGGAAGCTAATACCACTGAGTCCATCCAAGGGTGTCAGCATCTATGTTGTCAGTTCAGCAGAGGATTTGACAGCACCAACGGGGGAGAAGGTAGAGCCCATGGGGATACCTGTTGGGTTGCTCAAGTATTTCTTGATGCCATCCTTTGGCTGAAGAACACACTGGCCCATTAAGGTGTCTCTGAGCATTTACAGTCTTTGTGTTGAAATAGGAATGAAGATTGACCACCTCAGAGGCAGGCTGAGAGGGATGGCGTGACACAAGAGTGTCTGCCACACCCCTGTCTTCCATTGCCACATGCAGGCTGATTGTACCTGCGCCCCATATCTCTCCACCAACAGGTACATGGTGAAGTGGGCTCTGTGATGGCCCTAAGGTCACTTTTGACTTTCATGAGTGTATCACTGTGTTGTATCTCTAGCTAGAGAAAAGAGGGGGCAGGTATCAGGGACATCTACAGAGAATGTATGGAGGTAGTGTGGTCAAGGTCAAGGGCCACAGGACTCTAGGCTGCAAGTCCTTAGGTTAGAGGCTCTCAGTTCATAGGCAATAGACAATGGGTCCCTAGGTTCATGTTCTATCAAACTATGATCTACATATCTTGATGCTATGGCCCCTTCTATCCTCTGATATGGAGAAGTACAGTTATTATTTAGTGGGGGTGAAAGGAATAACATAAAGGCAGACTTAGCTATGTTCAGTGGTCTGATTCTGTTGAACCCTTGCCTCTTCCAGCAAGTCCTACTTCATGGACTCAATAAACTATCTCCTTTCTTGCAATAAACTACTAGCAGAATCCAGTGGATTCTGCCCAAAGCAGCAGGCAAGAGGGGTCTCCTCTCTCCCAGGCATGTCTTCCTTGCTCCCCTCTTAAGGGCACAGACCACTGCCTATGTGAACAACTGTAGGCTGAAAAACAGAGACCTGTGTAAGCAGCTACACTGTGTGAACAGAAAAGGGGACACAGAAGAGCAGAAAGGGAAACAAAAGAGGATCCATTGATTGTTGGGCACATCCGTGGATAGTACGCATTCCTAAGCTGGAGGCTGCTGACCTCACGTGCCTCTGTTCCTGGAAATTACATTGAATTCTAGCCAGCTTGGGCTGGACTACAGCTCTCAGGCCTTTCTGACTTATTTATTCCCTTTTTAAACTTTTTATGTCCACAGTCAAACAGCCTCAGCCAAGCAGACCCTGGCTAGTGGCCAACCTCTGTTTTCCCAAGGAGCTGTGCTTGGAGCTAGGGGACCAGCCACACATGTGCTGCGCAAGCCTCCCAGCTTTGTTTTCTTCCCTCTTGCCTAACGTTGGCACTACTTGCATTTAAATTGCTCATACATGTGCAGTTGACACTATTCCCAAAGTCTGAAAAATACATGACATCACAGAGATGTGTAGCAAGTATTCACAACTGTAGGGATTCAATAGAAAACACTGAAATTAGTCCCCTTGAGCTGTGATTTAGGACCCCTGTCTATTCTTTTCTGGAAATCATAGCACTTCCTTGAGATTAGAAATGAGGACCTGACCTGCCTTGGTCATGGCACCAGAACTTCACTTTTAGCCCAAAGATGATGTATGTGGAGATGCATGTCAGGAAAAGCCCATTTGCAGATAAGTGCTTATCTGTTCAATGTCCAGATGAGCCTTGCCTGGATGCTTAGGACTGTTTGGGACATTCAGGCATAAGACTGAGGGTAGGGCCACTAGCCATTCCTCATGGGATCTCTTCTGACCACAGTGTCCAAATTTCCTGCCTCTGGGCTCCCATTTCCCCTGCTGGCCCTTTGGTTCTGTCCACCCCCTAGTATTCATGTGAAGTTATTATCAAGTACTGATGCCTCTGCAGTCACGAGGGCCTTTGGGTGCTGCTGCTGAGCTGTACCCTTCCAGCCACAAGGTACACCCTTTCCTCAGCAGCCCTGTCCTGGCCTTACTCTCCCTTATTTTCTACTTGAATGATTTTCTCCCCACCCCTTCTTGAGTTTAGTCTGCTTGGTAATGGGGCTGGGTCTTCCTCATTTTGTATTTCCTCCCCCTCTGCACTGTAAGGCTGAGGGCTGTGTCAAGAGATGGACTCAGATGCTGTTAAATTAAATCTTGAATGATTTTTCTCTTTCTTCTTTCTTTCTTTCTTTCTTTCTTTCTTTCTTTCTTTCTTTCTTTCTTTCTCTCTTTCTCTCTTTCTCTCTTTCTCTCTTTCTCTCTTTCTCTCTTTCTCTCTTTCTCTCTTTCTCTCTTTCTCTCTTTCTCTCTTTCT
>NW_004524696.1:6998098-7028082 GCF_000260255.1 Octodon degus | reverse complement strand
CTTGTGCTTGCCAGGCAAGTGCTTATTCTACTGAGCTATCTCCCTGGCCACCCCTAAATCTTGAATGAAAAGAGTAAGCACAGTAAGAAACTGAACTCGAGAGTCTTCTTCTGTAGTATTTCACATCAGCAGAGCTTTCTCTTGCCAGGGTATGAGCATTCACTCACTCGGGTCCATGCCTAGTACAGCAGAACCCTTGACAAGGATAGACCGGGGTCACCCAAAGCTTGGGCAGCCTCTACCAGACCCAGAGCTTAAGGATGTCACTTTCTCTGAGCTTCAAGAATTCTGAAGTCCTTTAACAAACTTTGATGTTTTGAAAAATGATTTCTTGACTGAAATATTTCAGAAATATAAATGTTCTGAAGCCAAGTCAAGCCTTTGCATGCACTGGGGTGCTCTGTTAGCTTACAGACTGTTCTTGACCAGCAGCACACCGATGCCACGGACACTGAAGGGAGCAAGCGTGCTTTCCATTTTCCAGGTGGGGTGAGTGTGCAGGCTCCCAGAAGTCAGAAAGTACCTCTTGCCATCACCACTCACTCAAGACAGAGACAAGAAAATGAGCAGGCGCTCAGGGAAACTGGAGAAAGACACAAAAAGCCAAAAAATATACTCCTCTACTGAATAGCTAACAAGAAAGAAAGAAGAAAGGAAAAGTGTGGCCCCCAGCTCTGTGTTTATGAGAACATCTGTCTGGGGTGTGGACAGCTGCCGATGCATCACGGAAGGTTTTTTACTACTTGAAATTTGTTTCAGCAAATGGATTTACTTCCATGAATCATTTCCTCCTACCAAACAAGAATAAGAAGTTAGGCTCATAAACAATTTTGCTTTATTGCGAATTACTTTTATTCATAGATAATGTATGTGTTACATATGCTTATAGATATTGTAGAAGACGAAACTAAATTTTCATAAAATGTCAAATCATCCACCAACCAAATAAAATCCATTCCCTATGACTTCAACCCGCCCAGCCTCTTTCTAACATCTTCACTGCTTAATTCATCATGACCCCTCTGGAAATGGAGAATAGAAGCATTAATATGAGAATGTTGCTCTTCATGTTGAAAGTTTTCTTTAAAACAAAATTATGTTAATAGCATTGTTTCTTCCAGCCATTTAAATGCCCTGTGTACCAGGGAAACAGAAAGATTCAATTCATTAGAAATAAATTATTAACTTAAATTTTCAAAGGAAAGGCTTAAAAAAATGTTCACCAAATGTACAGAGAGGCGCAGCAGCACAAAGCTTCCTGCCCTTGTTTGTGTATTATTATAGCGATTATAACTAATTGATGCACTAGCAGTTAATTAGTAGCCTGGATTCCCCAAAATGTTTTGTAGGACAATTATGCTGTGCTGCTTTCAAAAGACTCAATATTGGAGAGCGATATTTGGCTACCTCTGCTTTGTGGTCCTGTTGCTGCCCAGCTATGCCACAGTGGTTCCGAGGAGGAGAGGAAGGTAAGCAAAAAGCATCAAAAGGCACTTCAATTGTTGCATTCCACACTCTTCCATTTTCTTTGCCCAAATCAAAATCCATGTATGCTTTCTGCTTATTTAATGGTGGGGAAAAGATTTGAAGAGCGGATACAAAAGAACGACAGAACAACAAAGCACTGAGCACTGGCGCTGGTCTGTGCTCTTGACATCATAGTGTTTAACATCCCCAGAGCATGGAGCCAGGAACTCTAACAGCAAACCCAAACAGCGCTGTGGAAGCTGGTGTGCTTATGTTCATGCATCCACCCTGCAGGAATGGGGCCTTTTTCTGGACATAAGAAATATATTCAGTCTCTTGTGTTCTGGTTTATTCCATTCCAGCTTTGATTTCTTAGTTTTGTACTTATAGATAATCCTTAATTAGCCCTTGTGATTCCTGGCTTAGGACAAGAGTATCTCTGAGGTATAGAGGGCTCTTGGAGCCCTAGACCCAGTTTTGGATAAATATAATATCTTCTTCTTTTAGGCCATTTCTTGGAATAATAAAAACATGATATAGATGGTCACCATGTCAAACATCAGACTCACCCCTGTGCAATATGTTGACTAGTTCCCCCTCACTATTAGGTTCTGGCCTTAGTGTGAGCACAGAGGGCTTCAGAGATGCCAAGCCAGAGCCTCTGGGATTGCAGATGGTGGGTGCATGGGTCCTTGCATGCAGTGGTCCATGGTCACCCTGAGCACACTGTTCGCTTGTGTTGCCAATGGCACTCTTGAGTACCTGGGTCTCTAGGTGGAGGTATCTGTCTCTTCCCGGGGCTGAGCTCGCCTGTGCAGCCAGACATGAGTCACTTCTAGAAGAGTGAACTTTAGGATGTGAATGTCTAGGGCCTTCAGATCTGGGGTTTCACATGATGCAAAAATAGGAGGTCTCGACGAGTTGGATGAAATAGGACTCTCTCTTTCAGACTCTTATATTTTGGCACCTGATAAATATTTGTTGGTAATATTGTCTATGAATCAGTGTTTCAATTCCTATATATAGGGACTTTGTGCTGCAGAACTGTTCAAAGCGTTTTCTGCTCCAAACCTCAGAAACCCACACTGTAGAGATCATAATTCTGTGCTGCCCATGAGATGTGATTCCTAAGGGTAAAGGGGGTCACTACTGAGGGTTCTGACTCACTGGCAGGCCAGGACTTCAATCTGTGTCTTCTTGCTACTTGTGTTCACTGCTTATTGCTTCAGTACTTTGAGTTCAGAGAGAATGCTACATCAAGGATTTAGTGATAGTTAATGCTTCAGGAACTACATATGACACTATATGTTGTGTATGTATAGTGTGTCCACCGACTAGAACTAAGTGAAAATCCCAGCTTCTTTCATTTTAAAATGAGTATATTTTACTGTGCATGCACAACCTAGTTTCTGTATTTATGTAGTCCTTTTCTTATCCTTGGGACACAGTACCTGAAACCTATAACTTCAATGAGGAGAGCTTGATTTTGGCTCATTTTTGGTCTTAGAAGTTTCAGTCCAGAGTTGGCTGGCTCCAAGGCAGGAAGAAGGATAGAAGGGTCCGGGTGGAGGAGAGCTGTCTGTTCATGGCAGCTGCAAATCGGGGAGGAGCTGGGGAGGACGATGCACCTATCCAGGTCACATGCCTCGTGATTGCCTTTTCTGACCAGTGCCCCCTCCTAATGCCATATTTAGCTGTAGCATTCCCATGATTCAATTGCTTCTCAAAGGCCCTCCCTAAGAGCATGTAGGGCTTCGGGGGGTATCTAAATCTAAACCATATCACTCATTCATGTATTGGTGCATATTTGGCTTTATTTCTTACCTTGGTTTCTGTGAATAGGGCTGCAGTTAATCAAGAATGCAGAAGTCTTCAACATACTGGTTTCATTTCCTTTGGCTGTACATCTAGTAGTGAGATTGGTGGATTGTGTTGTAGCTCCACTTTTTTAACTTTTGGAGGAAATTTCACACAGTTTTCCATTATGGTTGTACTAATTTACATTTCCATCAATAGTACACAAAAATTGCCTTTTTTTCTACATCTTCATTAACATTTGTTATCTCTTCTTTTTTGATAATAGCTATTCTAACAGGTGTGAGGTGAAATCTCGTAGTTTTGATTTGTATTTCCCTAATGATTAACAATGTTGAGAACTTTTTCATATCCCTGTTGGTCATTTGTATGCCTTCTTTTGAGAGCTATTCATTCAAGTCTTTTTCCTGTATTATAAATTGGGAAATTTTCTTGTTAGCGATTCATCTGTGTTTTTTATACACTTTCGATATTAACACCTTATCAGCTATCTGGCTTGCAAATATTTTTTTCCCATTCTGGAGGGTGCCTCTTCATTTTGTTGATTATTTACTTTACTCTGCAAAAGCTTTTTACTTTATACAATCCCATTTCTACTTTTTCTTTTGTTGCTTGTGTCGTATCAATCATATCAGAAGGGTCATATAAAAAATAATTACTCAGACCGTGAAACTTTTCCTCTAGTAGTTCTGTAGCTTCACACTTTATATATAAATCTTTATTTAATTTTAAACAAATTTAAAAATGCATTTTCTTTAATATGTATATCATTTTTCTTTTCTTTCTTTATTTTTTTTTTGTGGTGCCGGGGATTGAACTCAGGACCTTGTGCTTGCCCAGCTAGTGCTTATTCTACCGAGCTATCTCCCTGGATGTATATTGCTTTTCTGACATCATTTACTCAAAATACTCTCTTTCCCCTACAGTGTGTTTCTGACACCTTTATCCAAGATTAGCCAATCATAGCTGTGTAGAATTATTTTTGGATTCTTTATTCTATTTCATTTTTGCCTGTTTTATCTGTTTTGCTTAGCATTGTTTCATACTCCATGTTTTAAATCAGCCAGTGTGATGCCACCAACTTTATTTTTTCTCAAGATTGCTTCAGTCATTCAGGATCTTTTGTGGTTATATATAAATTTTAGGATGGCCTAAGAGAATTGGAATTTTGGCAGAAAGAATATTGAATTTTTAGCTCAATTTAGGTTTCATAGATATTTAATGATATTAAGTTGTCTAACCCATGAATACAGGTTGTCACTCCATTCATTTATGTTCTCTTCAGTTACTTTCATCGCTCTTAGAGTTTTCACTCTGCATATTTTCACCCTCTTGAATGAACTTACGCATAAATATTTCACATTTTATTTTATTGATGCTATTATAAATGAGCTTGTTTTCTTGATTTCCTTCTTGGATAGCGTGTGGAAATGCCACTGATATTTATTGATTTTGTGTCTTATAATTTCACTGAACAGGATTTTCTTGGGAAAGGCTTTATACTTATAAAAGGAGGTAATCTTGCCATTTAATGACATGGGTAAACTTGCATGTCCTTATGCCAAGTGAAATAAGCTGCACACTAAAGGCTACCATACGGCATGACCTCACTAGTATGTGGAGTCTGAATAAACTGAGCCTAGAAACAGAATAGAATGGTTGTAGTCAGGAACTATATAGGGAAGGTTTGGGAAGATGATGATCAAAGGGTTAAATATTTAAGGTACAAAGAATAATGCCAAGAGATCTATTGCACAGCAAGGTGACTACTCTTAGTAACAATATACTATATACATGACAGTTAATAGAAGAGTAATCTACATTTTTCTCATACCAAAAAAGTGATAAGTGTGAGAGATGAGGGATATGTTAATTAGCTTTACTCTTTCTGCAGTGTTTAATACATGAAATATCGCATGGTACACTATAACTATAAGCAACATTTGTTAATCATTTCTTAGAGATGGGGAGGGAAAAGGAAGGAAGAGAAAAGAAAAACATGAGAAAAGAAGGAAAAATGGAGACAAAGCTTTTGTAAATAAGGAGTGGAAGGGCAGTTGAGGAAGGGTAGGCGAAGGAGAGAAAAGAAACAAGCCCTGCATAAGTGCAAATTCCCATGATGAAAGTGATCATAGTGTATATCTAAAATGCACCAGTAAACATAATTTTAAAAAGAAAGCTTGAGGGAAAGGCAAGTGTCAGTGCAGAATGGGGCATATATCTAGGAACAAGAGAGGGTGGCTATGGGGCCAAAGCTGAACAGGACCCCATGGACCGTAAGCATATGCGTTCTATCCCAGCAGCAGCTCTTTCCCCCATAGGAAGAATGCTCACCTGCTTTGCCCCTTGTTCAGATCGCCAGTTTCTCCTAGGCAGATCAGCTGATGCAGTGGCTGCCCATGTGGCCACCCCCCATCCACTCACTTTTCCTGTCAGACAAGTCCTACTGAGGATCAGGTGCCACTTTCCCTATGATGAGCTGTCCCATGCCTGAAGATGCTGCTCTACCTTGCTCACAATCATTATCTGGTAAGTGCCTTATTCCTGCCTACCTGAGATAGATAGGTCTTTATCTTTCTCGTCTCCTTACCTGAGCAAGGAGTGTCTATAGCTTCTCTTCACTTGCTCATCTAAGCCAACTTTGTCTGAAGCACCATCTTTTTGCTTGGTGGACACCACTTAGCTAATCTTAGTGGATGACCTCTCTGCTTCCAGATGGCCATGACTGCATGGACGGACTCTCCTGGCCCAGGCGCCCATGGAAGCCTGTGATGTTGTGCTGAGCATTGCATGCTAAAGCAGCTCTGCCATGTTCATATGGGCCTTTCCTTTTAACTGGGCCAGGATTAGGCCACTGTGATGGCACTCATCAGAGCACTGTGAAGTTGGGTCATGGGAAGGTGTTTTCAACAAGAAAAGAACAGATTCTGCTGGAAATGTACCTACTGAGATAATTTAGTTTCATCTGTAAAAAGGGCTTTATTCAGAAATCGTCAGTGATATGATACAGCTAATTAAGGCATGCATGGTGTTAGCAGTTTCATTAGAGGGGATAATATTGCACAAGAAAAATAAGAAATCATTATGATGGATGTCCCAACATTACATTACATGTTAATGAAGTGTAAATGATCTAATTATTTTTGAAAGAATACAGATTCGATTAAACTGTCGGAATTAAATTGGAAAGGACAGCCTATTGTACTTTTTATGTACAGACAAGTTAACGTTAATTAGGCACAATCTACAGGAACAAATGAGGCACGACCCTCGGTGAACAATCATGGATCCCTTGCTCAAGGCAGGTTTCATAAAGAATTATATTAGGGAAAAATTGTAAGTCAATTAAATACAGTGCTGTAGCAGTGGGAGGGAAAATGAGGGAAATCTCAGTTCCCTCCCTTTCCATTTAACTGGGTTTATAGCAGAATCATTCTGCCAATTGGGTTCCACCACTAATTTTATAAATTCTGGTTCTGCTGGTCTGAGGCAGTGAATGGTTCTCATTGTATGCCCCTGAGATGGTTTCCCGAGACAGGATTTTTTGCTCAGTAATGTAGCTCTGGAGGGACAGGCCATGGGAGATGCCTCCTCTGCTGGTGGCCCCATGTGGATCTGGATGCAGGGTGCTTGGGAATGTGTCAGTCATTGCTGTGAGGTTAGGAGTGTTTCTCTCTGGAGCTAGGACTGACTGAGATGAGACAAATATGTGGATTTTACCTGCATTACTTGTTCCAGGTTAGTAGACAGAGAAGATGAGGGAGGAGGAAAGGAGCTGGAAGAAAGGATGAGCAAAAAGAGTACGATGGGGGCAGGAAGAGGGGGAGTGTGCAGAGAAAGAAACCATACTGGGGACAGAAGCTATTATCAATCAATCCATATCAATACTTAGTACAAACCTGTCTTTTTTTCTCATTTGAAAAGATAATTATAAATATTTTCTATTCAAGTTAATATTACATTTTGTGCTTATAGAATCAAAATCTGAAATTAGGTAAATCATTTTTCTTAAGGGATTATGAAGCTGTTGGAAGTCAGGAGGAATCAGGGTATCATAACAGGTTTTGGACCCCAGTAGACTGGAATGTGCTAGTCTGCACGTCTTGTGTGACATTCTCAGGGCACAGTGATGTCACAGTGTGCAGCTGTCATAGCAGTTGCCCTAGCATGATTGTGGAGTGCCAAGACTTCCCAGGCAGCCAGGTTCTTTGGGCCTTTGTACCTCAGGGCCTGACACTGACGAGTTTAGGTTCACATACCTGTTAGACTCCTCAACACTTCAGCTTTTATTACAAAGCTCTGTCAAGAAAGCCTTCCCCTTTCTACCATGAAATTGCGTGCCTGACAAACTATATTCTTGTGTGACTATGGGATGTTCTTCTTCACTAAAACCAAACTTAAAAACACATGATGAAAACCCCGTGTATGGTAGAAGGTGACTATTTACCAGCCATGACTGATATGTCAAAGGATTCATTGTTGGGATTAGTTTATTCTCCAGATTCATTAAAAATAAGATATAGTGGACATTGTATTCCAAGTGTATATTTATTTCATACAACAAAGCCAAATGCATGCTACTCCCCCATCTCTGTTTTGCAGGAAGTTTCACTGGGGGAAATGGGAAGGTGGCCACAATCGTTTGGTGTGTAGGAGCAAGAGTATTTCTTTTTACACTCAGCTCCAAAACTTTAGGGTAATTATTAATAATTAGGATTGAGAGAAAAAAAAAAACACACCAAGTGAGTTATTCAGCGTAATTTGCAGTTAACAATAGCTTTCTTTTTGAAACCTCAGGAGTCAGAACAAGGGAGTCACACGGCCTTTTTGTTTTAATTTCTGGCAGTCAAAGGGATCAAGACTTACAAAAACCATATAGAGAGAACCACATGCTTGAGCATTACTAGAAATTAAGAAAGCACACACATCAACAACAACAAAAAGCAATTTGTAAAATGCATGGAATTTGGGTTTAAAATATATTTGGATTCTAATCAAATGGAATGCTCACAAAAGGTGCTCACAGCAAGCTGGGCTTTTTGTTTTTAAAATTTTTGGTATATGCAAATAAAACTCCATCCAGAATAATATTCCCTGGGAAAAAGCTTCCATGGCTGTGGAACCTTTAGATTCTGGAGGTCACTGATGGCCAGTGGGCAGCAGGCAACGACCTGCAGATAGCTGTTGTTGACTTCCAAATTATAGGACGATTCCTGGGTAACTGGTGGTTACAACCAGGTAGCAGGTGGTGATCCATCGCACCAGGTGCCTGAGGTAGGCAGGTGGAGGCCAGTGGTGTCTCCACAGAGCAGATCCCCAGGTTCTGTAGGGATCAAGAAAAGTGCCAACACCTTGTGGTGGTGACTTGTTTTAGAAACCCAGTGACAGGATGTGGTGGTGCACTGTGCTTTTCACATCTCTGACTTTAGAGAGTCAGAAAAGCCTTTGCCATGTGCTCTACAGTCTTCATAGAGCCCAAGTGCTATGGTGGATGCTGGCATGGATCCAGGAGCAGAACAGCCACGGGCAGTGAATAGCAAGGTGCTAGGAAGCCTGTCCTCATAAGTATGTACTGTGAGGCAGTACAGCAGCATGTCTTGTGTGGCTGAGATTAAATGCAGGCTCTCAATTTTAGGGCAAATTCTACAAAGAGAACCAGCACATTGCAGACAAGGTCAGGGAGGAGAGTGGGAAAGGAGGGAGCCTGGAGCGTCCCTAGGTCCAGGGAGTGTTTCTAGCATGAGGCTTTAGCCTGAGTACTGAACTGAAAAGAGTGAGATCCCCTTTGGTGGGCAGAGGTGGCCTACCAAGGACCAGGACAAAGCCAATGGAGTGATGCTCAGTGTTCCATACAAATCAGGATGTACTGGAGGCCAGTGGCAGGGTGGGAGTGCTCAGGGCCCTCCCACCTGAGGTCAAAGCCAAGTTGGACCTGCAGCAGACTCATAGTTCCAGATAGAGGGCAGCAGGGCTGGGGACCCGGGCAGGACAGACACATGCCTTTTCTGCACCAGACTTTTGCTGCATGTCCTCTGCATGCCGCAGCCACCTCATGAGAGCCTCCAGTCCCATGTGCAGCACCTGTTCTTTGAGAATTGTGCTTTGGAAGGCAGCTATGCTAACCACTATACCACCAACGCCTCAAGAATTGTGCTTTGAAAAGGAAGTTCCCTGCTCAGAATATTTGTGGAAATTATAAATCATATTTAAAGTCACCACTGCTTGAGAAGGAGAATATTTAAAGACCAGATGCTTTAAAGCAGGAAGTATCTTAATGGTGGTCATCTTTGCTGGTACAGAGAGCACAACTATATACTGTCACTTTAGACATGTTATTCATTTTGCTTTGTAGTACAGGGTAATACCAATGGGAAGCCCTTGAAAACAGCTACCAAGCTGGCAAAATCCGTGCAATACAATAGTGTGTGCTAAGATATATAATCTGTGCAGTAAAATGTAAAATATAGTATTTTGCCAGCAGCTAATAATGCATTAACAATTATCCCCTTGTTCCTCCCAGTGGATTCATAGTATAATCAATTTCAGGTAATATTTATTAGGCTCATATCCTGTATATCAAAGACTCAACTAGGTTTTGCGAATTTCTCACAGAGGAGAAAATATAGTATTTTATTCTATAATCTTTAAAATAATAAACTATTCTGTTTAACTGAGTTTCAAAGGCAGTGCGGGTGTTGGGTTTAAGAAACATATCAGTGCATTTTTACCTTAGGTGCTATTTGACTCCATTTATTGGGATCCAGATCCTTTATTATAAGCACTATCGAGTCAGGCAGGGCCTGCCATATAATACTCAGAGGAACATGGCTAATGTCAGTGTTACTAACACGGTCACTCAGAGACTAATTGTAGAACACAGTTAGGGGGTCAGACATATTGTGCACTAATGCTACACAACGGAAGATTAATAATGGCAAAAAAAGAGAAGATTTGTGACTGCCAAACATCTCAACCAAGTTGCCAGAAGTGCTCTGCAGGGAAAGGAGGCTGGCCAGTCCAAGATGGCTTACCAGAGAAATGAGAATTTGTTATTGCGTTTTTCCCCAGCATATGGACATGCTTTTGTGCTCAGTTTAAATTGATTTTTCAATTTGATCTCAAGCCAGACTACATGTGACCTGATGAAACTGCGGCCTTCTGGAGCCCAGACCTTAATCTCTTGTCTGAAATCGTTAGCTAGTCTACGTCTCATGCGTGGAAGCAGAGCAGGCCTGTGGTCCACCCTGACCACACTCTAAATGAACCAATTAGGTGTCTTCAGTAGTGCACAGTAGTGTCAAGGGGCAGAACGGCAATGATCTTGTCCATGAATCCCAGAAATAGGGGTCCCAGCCAGGTGGGGCCCCTTCCGTCTGTGACCTGGTTCTCCAGGCAGTACTGTGCCACTGAGACAGAGACTGCAGTTCTGTGTGCAGTTGACGTTGGGGAATGAGCAGTGTAGGAGCTGGTGGCCGGCAGGTAGGTGCTGGGATGCAGCTTGCCCTCTCCACCAAGCAGGTGATCTGGAGATGTGAGGCTGATGTTTCAGGAGGGTTGCAGCTGTGGCCCACAGCCTCTGGCAACACAGCAAGGAGAAGATGCCTTCAAAGCTGAGGTGCTCCTGTGAGTCATCATGAGGATCCTACTCTTTTTGAATTCAATTGTTTAAAGGTTACCATGTGCCTTTTTCTTTCTATTATCTCAATGTAGTAAAAGGAGAGAAGACCAAGGGAAGGCAGAGGAGCCTCTGAAGGGCATTGTGCCCTGTCTGGTCTGGCCAGGGTACTCAGGAACATTGATGGAGACTGTTCGACATGACATGCTGGAGACCCTGGATTCCATAGGAGTGGCATAAAGGTGGCCTGTTCCACTTAGAAACACACAATGCTGTGATACTGAGAATCAGAAATCCAAATGTCAACTGTGAGCATGGCAGTCATTCTCAACCTTAAGGAATGAAAAGTGAGGCAGTGAGGACACCAAGATGCAGAAGTGCAACCATTGTCTGAGGCCAGCACAGCTGTCCCTGGAAAACAAGCCAGGGCTGCAGGAGTGTGGGACAAGGGGAAGTATGGGTAGGGGCTGGTGCTGGTCTAGGGCTGGGCTGCAGTGAGCTTGAGGTCCATGGAGCATGAGGTGGATGGTGCTTACCAACTCATGCTAGCAGGAGGTGGCTGTTGATGGTCAGCATGAGAGGGGCTGTTCCCCAGATCACTAGCAGCCTTGAGCTGACTTTGAGAAAGGCAAAGTAGCTCACACACTCTGGTTCCACAGGGGTATCCCTAAGTCCATAGCACAGATGCAGTCCTTAATCCTGTAATATTTTTCTGCAAACATTTGTTTTAAAAAGGAGGTAGTCTGAGTCTATGAAAGTGGACAATAAAATAGGAGAAATAACAGGAAAAAATGGCAAAGAAGAGCGTTCATCAGAATGCTAGCAGAACAAATGGGAATGATGGCCAAATATATTTGAATGGCTCAGAAAATCATAATCCAGCTTCCTGAATAAGCACTTTCATAAGCAGGAGGCCAAAGGAGATGTGGTAGATCTGAGAGCACACAGATGAGTTGGATGGAGATGGGATGGCAGAGACTGCATCCACAAGAGGTATGAGGTTGTGACACAGGGATGGAGGGACAGCTTGGACTAGAGGTGGGGTGGGGAGGCCACTGCAGAAGGCCACAGGAAGGAGTGTGGACAAGACTGAGTGGTCCTAAAGTCCTGGCATGGACAGAGGGAGGAAATTAGGAGGATGACCAAAATGAAAAGAAATGAACGTGAGTTGAGAAAGTGTACCCATTTTTATAGTAGCACAACTCATATTATTTAGATATTGGAAGCAGACTGCATGCTGGCACATGAATATACAAAGAAAACATGGTATTCACACAGTGTGGTGTGCAACTGTGCTATGAAGAAAGATAAATGAGGCGTTTGTAGGAAAATGGATAGGCCTTGAATCCATGATGTTAAGTAAAATAAATCAGACACAGAAACTTAAAAATTGCATGATTCCTCTTATATGAGAAACCCAAAGTATAAGTAACTTTAAGAGCAAAATAAAAGATAGACAACAATAAATAGGGAAACAAATCTTTAGCAAATGGGAAGGGGATTAAGAGATAGAGGCACTAGGAAGAGAGGAGAGGTAAAAAGAAATGTGTCATAAGCCAACTATCCACAATGAGTATACTCAAAATCTATTGCAAATGTGCTAATGAAAATTAAAAAAGAATAAGAAGAAACTATAGGTATGAGATTTAGGAAATGAGGTATAAAATATTCATAAATACATTTCAAAAGAAAACATATAATAAAATATATTACAAAATATAATTTAAAAAACTCTTCCTAAGAATCAAAAGAACACTTTAGACTTCAGGTTGTCCCAGCATCAAGTGATAAAGAAAAACCAAACCAGAAATTAACTGTAATGATGCCCTTGCACTCCAAGGACAAAGAAGTAATGCTAGAACCTCCAGGTAAGAAATACGCAAACACACAAAAAACAAATAATTCTCCAAAACCCACAAAACACTTGTTGGAAAAAATCTGACTAATTTCAAACATCCCCCAAAGTCTACACTGTACTTTGAACAATGACTACTGTGTCCTGGGAGGAAAAAAAGTGTGAATCATTTATGTTGGAAAAATATTATTTAAGTATAAAAGCGACAGCTTTAGTATTCTCAGTAACTCAATGACTATAATCCTCCTGATCCAGTTTAAAGATAGCTGTGATAAATTCTGGTCAAGCAAGACAAGTGAAGAAGCTATAGCACCAGACAGGCAGAGAACACTGAATTCATTTGCCAGGAAGATTAAGGAAGACAAGGGAATAATAGACAGGGTGCACTTTACGTGTGGAAATCATCTGGTAAAATTTGGAAGTAGGAGGGGAAGGAGAAGATGAGAAACAGTGCCAGTACCTTGATTGCACAATATTTTATAGCCTGGAAAATGAAATCAACCAGTAATAAAAGCATAGGTATATTTACATACATTATGGTCTGTGGAACTGATGCTCCCGCAAACTGCACTCCTGCAAACTGCATGTACATGGAGGCTGTATTTCCAGGCAATGAATTCAACACTAAGAAAAGCAGTATAATCAACTGAAATTGAGTGATGATGTGTTGGGAGAGAAATTCCAAAGTAGAAATGCCCTAATTGCATCCTTACTTATTGTGTGAGTCAATAAAATTTTTCTAAAAGAAATACTTAGTACATTATATAAGCTTTTGTTATCAAGGCAATAGCTAAAAGAAAATATGATCTTTCTGCTTGAAGAAACAGGCAGAGAAACAAACATGGAAATTAGAGTGAAAGAAAAAGGCTAGTAAAAACAAAAGGAATGTACAAAATGGGACACTGGAGTTCAGACTGTCTAACTTTGTACCTATATTTTGAAATGGACTAATCCAAGCTGCTAAAAGGAAGGCTTTTTAAAAAAATCACAGCACAAAATCTGGTGATAAGGATGTACTCACCTAGAGCAAAAAATAACTTAAAATTTTTGAAAGAAACAAGATGGCAAAGTTCATCATACAAATAGATGAAAGAAGGGAACATAGAAGGTGATGTCTAATTGCACACAAAGCCGATTTCAGGGAGAAAGGATTAAAGGGGACAGAGAAAGACGTGCTATAATAATATTGTAATAGATAGACTTTATAATATATGAATTCTATGTCTTACATCACCAACATTTAGAAAATTACAATGAAGATAAATATGCAGGAATTATAGGGGATATTATTTCTAGGTTCTCAGCCTCATATGCGGCAAGATGATAGAAATAAAACATGATTATAGAGGATGAGAATGCACACATTAAGTAGATAGCCTGATGCCCAGGTAACACTAGAAGCTGAACAAGGGGGACACAACCTTTCTATGCAAGCAGTGACTACAGTGTTGCACACAGAAAAATTTCACTAAGGCGGAATGCACTCTCTGAGAATAATGCATTAAACTCATCAACCAACCTCAAAAGCATAAAACAAATGAACACATTAAACTCTCTCTCTCTCTCTGGAAACTTTAAAGATAAAATTATTTAGATAAAAAGGGAATAAAAATGGAAACTTGAGAACCTCTCAGAAATAAAATCATGATGTTTAAAACTTATGATAAGCTACAGCTCAAGAAGTTCTACATGGAAAACTTGTAACTTAATTATTCCATTCTACTGAATGAAGATGAATAAAATAAATCAATACATGACACATAAAAATATAACAAGCCCTAGGATAGCAGAAGGAAAGAATAGAAGACAACAGTAGAAATCAGTAAATTTTAAAGCAGGAAATATGGGGTAAAAAGATGCAAAGACATTTTTTTGGAAGAAAAATTTAAAAAGTGAAACACTGACCCATTGTAGTCTCCTTTCAGTCTTAACAGGTTCTGTCTGGTAGCCATCCATAGTCACAGAGAAACACTCCATGTCACTTCTTAGAATTTTCTGGAAGGTATGAATCATCAACCCCTACTCTAGCCAATAAAGGAAGTATCTGGAGACAGATTAGAGCAAAAACCTGGAAGAAGGGAGCAAATACACTCATCTTGCTTTCCTGGGAAGTTCTCAAATGACTTGTAGGAGCGGCCACCCCAATAATCTTAAAAGTATGTCTTAGTGTGGGTGGAAGAGCAAATCCTAAACTATGATGGGTCAGACTTGGAAGGCAAAACCAAACAATAGTGGTAGAAAAAAGAGAAGCAAAGACCAAATTTCACTTATTAAAAAAACCAAATATCTTCAGCAAAATACCTGGAAACATGGTGACATATTAGAAGAATCCACCTTAACCAGTGCAGATGTATTTCAGAAATCCAAAAGTCAAGAGTGAGAGTTTAGGCAAGCTTAGGCAAGCGCAGGGACTGAGGTTAGATCCCCAGCACCACATGCCATACCAACCTTGCCCCAAGGGCCAGCTAAACCAGCGAGCATCTAAGCGCATGCCTGTAATTCCAGCACTGGGGAGGCTGAAATTGGAGGATCACAACAAGTCTGAGCTGCAACAATGAAATATATTAGAAAACAAAGAATGAGAATTTCAGATTAAGAAATTTGTTGACAATGTTCTCTACATTAAAAAAAGCTCCATAAGAGAAAACTTTCTTTCAGCTTTCATAGAGGGCAAATTGGCCAAGCAATGACTGTGACTCATCCATATGGCTGACACTGACAAAAGATCTATAAACTGCTGTACAGGGTTTCAGAGTAAATCCTGAGAGGATTTGACTGACCCTGGCAGATACCAAAGTTACATTTTTTATTATGTAGGTCTTGCTGCATCTTGGTCTTAACGATCCAGCAGAAAAGTATAAAAACAAGGTACAAAAAGTGAAGCCATATTAATGCGCTGAGCTATAAAAGGCTCAAGTCAACAACTTCTGACATTGCCAGTCGTGCGGATAACCCACTACTATCACAGACTATATTGGACTATACTGAACTATTTTACTGAATTCATGCATCTACAATATATGAATGACAATGGAATATCCACCTCTGACAAAAGTAAACATAGAAGGGGATATAAATGAAGGACCATTTTGTAGTGAAAAAAATATATCTGTATATACAAAATGGTTAGCATAGATATACAGCTATTTTCTCTTAGTTCAATGAGAAGAAAGTTTTGAATTAATTGTGTTTAAACAAGATATCACATCTGCATCTTGTATTATGAATAACTACCACAAAGACAACAATATGCAATGTATTAATTATTGCAGCTGTCCTACTTACCTGTTTTGAAACTGTCTCATTGTTATTTCTTTCTCAATAAAATTAATATATAAAAAATAAAGTAAATAAAAAGCTCCATAGGGCTGGGGATGTAGCTCAGCAGCACAGTGCCCACTTAGTAAGCACAAGGTCTTGAGTTCGATTCCCAGTACCCAAAATAAAAAAAAGAAAAGCTCCATAAATGTTGAAATAGTACTTAAAATTCAACAGGTATTGATTAAAGCCCATTTATAATCTTATTTCTCATTTATCACACAGGATCAATCATAGGCATCACCCTGAAGGTGACGTCACATAGTGTTCTTGCCCTTTGAAAACAAAAACAAAATAAAACAACAACAAATAGCATAGGAGGATCCTTATTGCCACTTGTATGTAATAGTAGTCTTGCACAACTAGACAAGGGAAAAGCATAGGTCCTGCAAACTGGAAAGAGCTAACTGATCATCACTTTTATATATATATATATATATATATATATATTGATTTAAAAAGTCAGCAATAATAAATTGCAAAGCTCAAACACAATAAATTGCAAATGAGATAATTTTTAAGCTCACTGGTATAAAATATATATGCTATTTACATATGCCAAAAAATTCAGTTGCAATGAACAAAGACTCCATTTGAAATCCCAAGACATAAGATAAAAATTCCAAGAGTTAAAGTACTTATTGCTTGTCTACTTAAAATTTAACATATTCTGTGGGATGTGGAAGAGGATATGAACAAGTTGGAAAAGAAAGCATATCACCTTTAGAAGATTTGTTATTATAAGGAAATCTGTTTCTTCTAACCTCAACTATGAATTTAGTGCAATCTCAGTTACAATGGTAATAGAACATACCAGGGGTTTCCAGAGCCATACTGCCAAATTGGTAAAGGTAGGAAAATGTGTATGAGTCAGTAAACTAGCTCTAACAGATTTGAAGTCATAATGTTCAGTGTTGTGTCCCAAAGCGTGTTACCCTACACACTGCGATCCGCCATGCAAGAAAGATGTAGTTTTACTGTATGACAAGTGGATGAATCAAAGAAGCATATTTGCATAACACTCTTTAAAAACAAATTAATACAATGTGACTACAACATACCTTTCACTGAAATAAATATGAAATGGATCAAATATTTAAATCATAATACAAAGCTGTAAAGTTAGTTGATTTGTTTCCCTCAATCTTGGGAGAGAGGTCTTTCTGGGCATGAAACCAAACTCTAGTTATATACAAGAAAATGACAAGTAATTCAACTACATTTATCCAGCAATTTTTAGTGACAGAGGTCCTACACAACAAATTGTGGAATATATTTGAAATTATTAACATTTAAAAAGCTGACCTCACTAACATTTCACCACCAGATAAATTAACAAATTTTAGCAGTACCACAGAAAAATGATGTAAATCATTTATAGATAAGGAGATACATATAGATCATAAACATACTCAACCTTGAAAGTAGATTTAAGACGATATCAAAAAATAGAAAGATATTCTGTTCTTGGATAGGCAGAACCAGTATAGTGAAAATGTCCATAATTCCAATACTGTTATACAGATTTAATGCAATCCCAATAATATATCTGATAGAACTAGAGAAAACAATCCTGAAATTTTTTATTTTTTAAAAATATTTTTAAAATGTTTATTTATTTGTTTATTTATTTTGAGGTACCAGGGATCAAACTTAGGACCCTGAACTTGCCAGGAAAGCACTTATTCCACTGAGCTGTCTCCTCGGCCCAGTTATTTTTTTTTTTTTTTTTTTTTTTTTTTTGCGGAATTGGGGATTGAACTCAGGCCCTTGCTCTTTCCAGGGAAGCACTTATTCCACCGAGCCATCTCCCTGGCTCCACAATCCTGAAATTTATATATAGCCAAAAAGACCTAGAATAGCCAAGGTGATTCTTGGCAATAAGTGTACAGCAGGGGTCTCAAAATCCCTGATTTAAAGTCATATTGCAAAGCTACAGTAATAAAAATAAACTGGTATTGGCAATAAATAAATAAACAACCTAAAATAAAACCAGGAAGCTCAAGGATCAATAGAACAGAAGATGCAGAAACAACTCCAAGCATACTGAGCTACGTTATCTTTGAGAAAGGTGCCAAATATCTCTACCAGAAGAAAAATAACTATGTTAATAAATGGTGCTGGGAAAGCTGGCTTTCCATGTGCTGAAGATTAAACCTAGACCCATGTCTCTCACTATGCACTCAACTGAAATTGAAATGGATCAAAGATCTAAATGTTAGAGCAGAAACAGTTCATTTGCTTGAAGATAGGATAGGTAAAAACTCCTGAAGACAGTGTAGGTAAAGACTGAACAAATCTTTTTATGAACAAAGAATCATCAACTGGAATCACATTAAATTAAAAAGCATTTGCACAACAAAAGGAGCAACCAACAGAGTGAAGAGACAACCCATAGAATGCGAATTTTTTTTTTACCAGCTACTCCTCAAAGAACTAGTATCTTGATTACAAAAAACCCCCAAAACTAAAAAACAAACAAGCAAACAAAATAACAACCATAACCCTCAAAAAGTCAAATCTCCTCCAGATTTAAAGACCCAGTCCAAAAGTGGGGATCTGAAAGGACCAAGCACTTCTCAAAGAAGTATAAACAGCAAATAAATGCATGAAATAATGTTCAAAATCACTGGTCTTGCTCTTTGGTCCAGCCAGTCCATAGACACCGATTTATGATACACACATATTCAAAGGCATGTGACATGGTGTGCGTCTAAACACTGTTCTTAGTGGAAAGGGGTTATACTGATCTACATGTCCATTCAGAGTGGTCCAGATAATTTGTGGAATATCCATTCTATGGATAACCCCATGACTGTCAAAAATCTGAAGTAGTTCAGCATGCATTCCTAGGAAATATTTCTAAAAATGAAAATCAAGCTACACGTGTGATGATGTGCTAGATCCTTGAAAACATATTTTATGCATATTCTTAAAATATTCTCCATAAACTGATAGTGGTGGTTCCTTCAGCCTTGTTTTGATGGGTGGAAGAACATTTCCTTTCCACTCTTCGATACCTTTTGCTGGTGCCCTTTGATATCATGTATTTGTAGGACTTAATCAGTGAACATAATATTAACAATCTTGGTGGTGCTGGTGGAGAGGGAGAGGGAATGCGGAGCCTGAGCATGAGAGACCTCCACACCATCCTGGCACCCTGTGATACCAGCATTCCAAGATACTGGGAGCTGATGACTAGTTTTCTATTTATTTAGGGACACTTCATGGTCCATAACTGCATTTTCCCTATGAGCGGTGACAAGGACAGCTCACTTGGCTGGAAGAATGTAGGCCAATTACTAGGCCAGTAGTTTCTTTTCCTTTTTTTCCTCTCAATTTTATTTTGAAGAGTCAAAACAAAAGCAAAAGCAAATAGCAGAAACAGAGACAGAAACAGAGCAACATACAGCAATACATGTTACATATTTTCAAAACAAGAATAGCTAATTAAAAATGGTTTTTAATATTATCTGTTTTTATCATCAAATATGTTGCTTAGATTAACAGAAATAGTTATACAATAATGGACAAATAACTGATTATTAATGCTTTCTTTCAAGAAACCTCAATTTTTTGGGGGAGCTGGGAACCTGGGATTGAACTCAGACCTTTGCTCTTACCAGGGAAGTACTTATTCTACTGAGCCATCTCCCCAGCCCCGAAACCTTAATTTTTTCTTGTCCTTTTTTTTTTTTTTTTTTTTTTTTACTTTTTTAAAGTTTATTTTATAGGGATCAGCCAGATAGCTCAGCAGATTAAAGCATCTGCTTAGGGCTGGCCAAAGAGTTTAGCAGATTAAAGTGCCTGCAAGTAGGTGCGGGGGCCGAGGATTCGATCCCCAGGTGTGCTATGCCAGCACAGTGAGACATCGATTGAGACTGGGTGTGGTGGCATGCACCTGTAATTCCAGCATTTGGGAGGCTGAAAACAGGAGAATCACTACGATTCCAAACTGTGTAGTGAGACCCTGTAGACCCTGTACTAAATGCATTTAAAAAAGTTTATTTTATAGAGAATAGAATAATAATTGATAAGACATTAAAAACAAAACAAATTTAAGAGACCAAGATGAGAGGTATTCATCTTTGGTGAGATTTTACCATGTTAAGATCTAGAGCTATACTTATTTCTACAGGGGTTTGTTTTGCAGCTGTGGGGGCCTTGAGGACTCTGCCATTATTAACAAGTTGGTCCACTGCAGTGGCCTTAAAAGCAAAGGACTTTTAGCCAAAATGTGTTAAGGTTCACTACAGAAGCAGAATGAATAGGAGATAGATCAATAAACAGGTGACAGATACAAGGTACAACTGAAAAGTATGGTGACTATTTAAATTTTTAAAAACTTTATTAGTGAAAGGCACATTCATATTAATTTAGTTGTGTGCTGTCATGGCTTCCTTGATGTCCCGAGTGCCTTTGAAATATTTACTTTCACAGTCATAATGACTTTGGAGGAGATCTGGAAGTCACATGGTGCCAGATCTGACAAATAACATGGATAAGGACACACTAAAATTGTTTCACAAGCCTGTCTTTCTCTTGGGTAGCACTTGTCAACAATATTCACCATATTTTTGATCATATCTCATAAAGACACTTGCAAAAGAGGACTTCTAAAACTGCTTCAGAAAGAGACAAGAATGATGGGCTAAGTGCTCAAAATGGAGAGTATTTTGAGGGGATTCAGGGCAATATTTCTTTCATTGTCATAAAATTTTAAAATATTCTCTCCTTATAGATAAAGAACCTACTAGGAGAGTTGGCCTTCATAATGGTGGATGCTGAGCAAGCCCATTAAAGGCCATCTGTCAACTGAACACCTAGAAAACTGGCGCCAGCATGGCCTGGCTCAAGTCTTAGAGCTTCAGAGCTGGTGGAGCTAGCAGGTGACTCTTGGTCCAGTCCTGGGGGGCCACTGTTGTTGTCCTGGACTCTTGAGAACAGAGCTGCAGATGTATGTATGTGTATGTGTGTGTGTGTGAGACAGAGAGTAAGAATGAGTAATGGGTTCTGCCCCCAAAGCTGCAGAACCTGTTGATAACCTTAATTTCATCTCAAGAAAGCAGGCTTTTAGAAAAAAGCTTTGGGGCTCTTAGCCCCTGAAACAGGAAACAGAGTTTTGTAGCTGTGTTACGTTGAGTCTTGATATGTGTGTGTGACTTTGTTACTGCACCACGGAAGGCAGCATACCTGCCAGGGACTGCATCAAACTTTTTAAATGCCTTGATTTCTAGAAGCAAGAGCCACTTGCCACCAAGCATGATGGGCACAGCAGTTAGTGACACTGGACTGGGGCTCCTGTGTGAAAGGACAGTGGGACACTCCGTGAGGCATGTAGCCAGCTCAGAGGTTCTCCTGGCTGCTGTGATCAGCAACTTGGCGGAGAGACCTTTAAAACTGCTTCAGAGGACATCTTTGTGGGTTATTGATGCCTGGGACAGAGCCACCTCCGCCTTTCCATTGTAGCACGTGAGCCCTGAGCTAAGGACCGCTGCATCCTGACCCATCCCCGCTGAATCTTCTGAATATGATACAGCTCTTTGATTTTACTGTCATAGGGTGAGCTCAGAATGGTGGATCTGCAGGAGAACAGTATGTCCTGAGTCCTGCTGACAGTTGTGAAGTTAGGATGGCTTTGTGGGCAGAAACACGCACTATGTTAAAGAAAGAGACTCACCATGGAGACTGAATTTACATTTTAAGACAAGTTATGAGAACTATTTACCAGGTATTGTTTTGCTCAGTGCAGTGTGGAAGGTGCTGGAGGCAGGCCCCTCAGACATCGTGTCTTGTCATGGCTGCACTCTGGGGGCTATCACACAAGTCTGGAAGTGGCACTCCATCTTGGTGAGCAAGCAGTGACCTCCCAGGGCCCCATCTGCACTTGCAAGGCTTGTTCACGTGAGATCTCCACCCTGTCACTCCAGAATCTTCTCCCCTGACACTTGCATTAACTGGAGTGGACAGCAGGCTTGGGCCCAGGAGGCTGAGAACACAGCTCTGCAGCTTGGTCTAATCTGAGGATGAGAGCAGCAGCAGAGGTGAAGGATGGGGCCTCCCATGAAACAGAGAGGAGCTGTAGTTGGCAATGCAGGGAGTCAGGTGCAAAGCCCTCTGTTCAGGATGGTAGGCACATCACCTAAAAGAGAGATGGATCTCAGTTACACAGACCTTACTAATTTGCATACCTACCATATGATTATACAGGTACACACACACACACACACACACACACACACACACACACACAGTTTTCTATGTCTTGCAGTAAGCACTTTGTGATATAAGAAGAAGGGGGCTGAGGAGATGGCTCAGTAGAATAAGCACTTTCCTGGCAAACACAAGGGTCTGAGTTCAATCCCTGGTTGTGCAAAAAAGAAGTAGAAGGAGAAGGAGAAGGGGAAGGAGAAGGAGAAGGTGAAGGAAAGAGAAGGAGAAGGAGAAGGAGAAGGAGAAGAAGGAGAAGGAGAAGGAGAAGGAGAAGAAGGAGAAGGAGAAGGAGAAGGAGAAGGAGAAGGAGGAGAAGGAGAAGGAGCTCTCTTTCTGTTTTTTTCTCTTAAAAGATTGCATTCAGAGGACAGGTGCTTGCCCAGAAGGAGATGGGGTTGCTTTCCATATTGTGATTCTAGCCTGACCCAGGTGGGGAAGTGGATACACTGAGCTGAATTCAGGCTAGTGTAAATCTTAGTGAGTCTTCAGTGACACCAAGCATATTTGACCAACGTAGGTTAAACGTGCATCCTATATGGGTGTGAGGGAGGATGTTCACTTCAGTCTATGAGTCCTGGCACTGAGACCTGAGGATGTCCCTGGCCTCTGGGAGCCTAGCTCCTCATTCTGAAAGACTTACCTTGCTGCCCAAAGCAGAATATGCCAAAAGCTCAGCCCTAGGGCCCAGATTCTGTAGGTGTTCTCCACAAGCCACTGCCATGACTGTAGGAGTACACATTTCCCTGACTGATACTTGCAGGAAGGGTGAAAATATTATGCTGATTTTCTTCCAACCCATTCTGTCTCAGTATGTCACTTACATGCCTTTGCTGGTACTTAATGTAAACTTTAATGTAACTGTAAATTTCAGAGGCAAAGCATTTTGTGTTGTAGTAGGTCAAGTACATATTGGAGCAACAGGGTATGTCTCACTGACATGGTGTTAATGAGAAAGAAAAGCAAAGAAAAGCCAATTTTTAAACATTTACTGTGTGTCATTATTTCATGTAGTGTTCAAAATAGTCCTGGGAGAGATAGGTTTCCCACTCCAGTTTTACGGGATAGGAACAATAGAAGTCAATGAATTTTCTCAGAGGCCAATATATAAACTGTAGTGAAAGATCCAGCCAGGAGGCTGGTCCTGGGGTGAGAGATGCCAGTATGGCCTGGGTGAGTTGATATGTGGATGAAGACAGGACTATAGGGGGTTCAAGGGAAAGCTCGCTTCTGTGAAAGGCTGCTGAAGGAGTGGCAGCAGATGGCTAAACAAATGCAAGTTGGAGGTTCCTCACTGCTCCGACAAAAGCCAAAATAGAACTGAAAAAGGAGAGCTGCTGGGGAGGGAGGCAAGATGTGAACTGCTCAAGAAAGAAAGCAGGTCTTTTGCTCAGTTACTATGGGTTCATAGCCAATTATCACAGTGTACCAGGCTTTGAAGTGGCCTTTTGATTTGATGTTTGACACTCTGTGTCAGACATTTGGGATGAGTGGTTGAGCGAGTTGTGTTAAAGGCTTCCTGGATGTTGGCTTGAGCTGCTGTGGTTAGAACTAGAGGGTCTGGACATCCAGCAGAGACCTCCTAGAGTGATGGTTGACTCCTTGCAGGGAACCCTGCAGGGACTACAGACTGCCCCACATGGCCTCGCTGCTGGACATCTCACAAAGCACCTGTTTCTCATACAGAGTCCAGACTGCAAGACCTCCTTTGAACTGGTCTTGGTCAAGGCCCAATATCGTCTTTACACTTGTCCTGAAGCAGCCATATGCCTTCCCTGCTTCAAAAAGGAGCACAAATCCCACATGCAATGGGAGGGTTGATGCCATTCAGAGCCATGTAGCAGAAGTGCCAGATGAGGGGCAGAGGAGCTGGGAGGGGCAACATGGAATGCAGAAATTTGGAGTGCTCAGAAGTGATGAAGGCCATCAGGCAGGATACACACAGAGGTGGAGAGAGACTGGCTGTCATCAGGTTCGGAACCTGCAGAGGTGGTTGGAGGTGACAGAAGCCGCTATGCTGGGCACCTGTCAGGCTGGAACACATGATGGCAGGTAGCTTCATCTTGCCAGAGAGAGAAACAGGGCACTTGCAGCCCACACACTCAGGTGCAGGGATGGGGCCTGGGACCTAGTCAGCTCTTTCCCACTCAGCCTGAGTCCATAGGGACAAGTCTGTCACTGAGGTGTGTTCTCCATGTAGAACACCTCATGCAGGAACTGTGCTCAGCTGCAATTGCCTAAGTTATCTGGGGCTTGCACCTCAGAAAACTGAACACCTGTGACCAGGGGCTGGATTGGCATGTAAAGGGATGAAAGGATCCTTTGAGATGAAAATGGTCTCAGAGGTAGGTGGTGGTGATGGCTACACAGCCACAGGAATGCACCTTGTGTTCTGTACACATGTAAGTGATTCAAAAGAGACACTTGGAGTCTGAGGCAGTGGGAATGAAGTTCAAGCCTAACCCAGGTAACTTTTAGAGAGATGCCATCTTGAAGTAAAAAAAAAAAGTTTAGGGAATGTAGCTCTATGTGCAGTCCCTGGGTTTAACTTCCACTACTGCCAAAAACAAGTTAAAGTGTTAAAATTTATTTTATATATATATATAAAATATAGCAGGTTAGCAGGTTATGGTAAATACAGTTCTAGGGCGTGTTGGTGTTATACCCAGTGCAGTGACCACAGCACTGTGCAGGGTCTACTTCCTGTCACTCTGGAACCTGATGTGCTGTCTCGGCAGCTGGTGGATATGGCCAGATTTCCCTGGCCCAGCTCTGCCCTGACCTTCATACATTTGTCACAAAGGTGCACATCAGACTTCTCATAGGCATTTTGATGAAAGGGACAATTTCAGGAAGCACAATGTATATCACTGTATAAGAAGGTCAAATTACTTGACAGGATTTATGGGACATTAAGGAATTGCTGCAGTGGAAATGCTAGTGTTAGGAAGTCATTTGCTGCAGTCACAGGGCTGGCTTTTATTTCAAGGTGAGCGCTTGGTGGATTCCTGTGGAATGTCTGCTAGGTGTCCTGAGACACGCCCACTGCCGCACTCCGAGGGTCTCCAGGTTGTCTAACAAAACCATTGGCACACAAGGAGACAGTAGCCAATGGAGTCTCATGGGGTCGGTGCTTTTCTGTAAAGTCTTAAGGATTTCACGTTAAACAAAATAAAAAATCAATTTTTCTGGTGATTTTCAGGGAAGGTGGTTTCTGTACACAGATCACAGTGTAGTCATCTTCCCAGGCGATGGTTACCTGAGTCACAAGGATCATGGCACTGCAATTTGGTAGCCACAATGACAAGTGGCTACCTATACATCTGGTGTCCAGAGAGGCTGCCTTGACAAAGCTGATTTACTAGGTGAATTCAGTATCAAAGTCACTACCACAGATTTGGCCTGGGGTTAAAAAATATGGTTCTACAAGCCAGCACTGCTCAGAGACACTATCGTGAAAAGTGAGATTGAAGGGATTTGTGATGATGAATTTGCCCTCGCTGTCTTTTATCCTTGCTCGTTGCTTGGGCTTGTAGGATCAGAGGAGGGAGAATCTGCAGTGACCAGCTCTGGGATGGAGAGCTGGAGGACTTGTAGCTGCTCAGCCCAAGGAACTAGAAACCACAGCACAAGGGCCCCAAAGGGCACAACAGCAGTCTGAGGCTGAAGGCCTGGAAAATCCTTGGAGAGTGGCTGGTCTGAGTGTGCATTGGAAGCTGAAGAAACTGGAGTCTGATGTCCCACAGGTGTCAGCAGCAAGCAACAGCAAAAGATGTTCCTGCTCAGGCAGGGCAGGGTTCTTCAGGCTTTACCAGCTTCCCTCCACTTTCCTTTTATTTTACCGAGATTATAAGCCTATTGTTGAGTGCCTCCCCTCTTGCAATGGGTTCTTTCTCCCCAGTTTGGTGGTCTACATGTCAATCATGTAGACTAGAGATGCACCCAGAAATGTGCTTTACTTTGCTGAGCATCTCCTAATCCAGTCAAGTTGATACATTACAATTAAAGGTCACACCCATCCATTTATTCTAGAATCCTTCCCTTCCCCCATCCATTCCTCTTACTTTCCACTCATCCTTTCCAATCTTCTTGTCTTCCTTCTACTGTCTATCCATCAATTGATGGATCGATCCATCCATTCCTATCTCCTTCCATCTACCCAATAATGCTTAGTTTCTACAGGGCGAAGGTGCTATTCTAGAAGCCATGGGTCCATGTTCCTATCTTCTTGGACTTCATAATTTACCAGAGAAAAGAAAAAGTCAGTGAGCAGGGGCACACTGTGAGCCCAGGGCAGGGAGGTGCAGAGATCAGCACACTGGCTGTGCATAGCACTGGGGCAGGGAGGGACTGGGTATGAGGGCACAAGGGCAGTGAGGCCCCATGGAGAGGCCACTTGAAGACTCATCCCTGAGACAGTCAGGTGGCGTTGGAGGGTTTTGAGGGAAGGAGCAGGGCAAGCTGGTTGCCAAATTAAAAGTATTGCTCTGGGTGCTGGAAAAAACCAAAGTTGATGGGTTAGAATATTTTAGGGGAGGAGTGGTGAGGCTGGCCCCAGTGTAGATACACTGGGAAGACAGATGCTGCAGGATTGTGTGTGCTAAAGGACAGAAGGAAGGAACGAGGGAATGTTTGAGGGCTCTGGGATGAACAATGAGAATAGAAATACTGTCCTGAATTGGCTGAGACTGAGAGTGCAACAGATTGGGGTGTATGTGAAAATCGTCACCCTGGTTCCTGTGTGTTAGCTCTCAGTGCCCACAGACACATGTCAGAGGCTCTGGAGTGTGACTGGGTGAAGGATAGGCTTGAAGTATGAGTCAGTGGATGTCAGCAGAGGCAGCTATGAAACTTTAGGGCAGACAAAGCCACTGGGAAGTGTGGAGACCAAGACTGATGTGTGGGGTCCCAGTGCCCACGGGTTGGGATGGCAAGAAGAACAGTCTAAGAGTGTGGAGGGATCATTCTGTTCTATAAACTGATTCATAAATTATAAATTCAGCAAAGCCAGTGACTCACCTAATACTCAGGCCTACCATGACTGCTGTCACCACCATGGCCTCAAGGGAACTGGTCTCATTTGGTTCATTCTGGTGGTTGTGCAGTCTACACCAGTGGCTTTGACACCAGTGAAAAAGGAGGAAGATCAAAGGAGAGCAGTATGTTTGAAGCTGGAACACTGTGGCACTCCTGGGCAGTGCGCAGAGTGGACCCACTTGTCTCTCAGAGTCCCGACTGGTCAGTGTGGCACAGCCCACCCGGTCTTCACACTGGAGTAGAAGGCCCATGCTGCAGACACCCTCCTAAGGAGATGCCCCAGCACGTCACCTCTCCCTGGCCATGTCTGGTGGACATGACACACAGCTGCAGGAGACATCCTCATACAGGAGAGGGTTCTGGCCTCCATGTGTCTGTACAGTGGTCCTGGACCAGTCTCTGTGATGTCCCTGTGGATGAGGAGCTGTCCTAGGGCAAATCCCTTTGGGTGGTCCGTCCCAGGGACCACACAGTCTCCCTTTAGTGAGCCAGTGGACCTAGGTGTGGAGGAGGTGCTCACACCAGCTGCCGTCTGAGTTTCCTAGTGGTCTGTCCTGTATGACTCCCAGGCAGGCTGCACAAAACATGTTTCAATTGTTCCAGGGAGCCGAGTGAACACATTTTTCAGGCAGAAAATATTTATTGATGGGCTCTTTATCGCAGATGTCACCTGAATAAAATTATTTTCCAGGATTCAAGTTGGCTGAAATACAGGCATCAAGGACAGGAGCCAATAATTCAATGTATGATATTGATAGCCACACACAGTGCTTTCTGTTTTGAGAAGCAGCATCAGTCTACGAGGTGCCTGCTGGCCATCTATCATCCCCAGCACATTAGGGAGCCCTGCGATGTCATGGACTCTCTTTCTGATGTGCGATCCTGCTCTGGGCTGCATGGCAAATGGCGAGGTTCCCTTCATTGCTTATCCAGAGCAGCTGGTGGAGAGAAAGCCAGGCTCTTGCAGTGCAGTGACTCTCTGTGACCTGGGCTGGAAGTTGCAGAAGCTGGTAAGGTGTAGCAGCCCTCGTGTTGGGATGTTGGGGACACTCCTGGGTGTGGGCCTGGGGTACATTTCCCTCAATGAAGGTGTTCTGTCCCACCCATGTGTGTGTGCTTGTGTGTGTGTGCGAGAGAGAGAGAGAGAGAGAGAGAGAGAGAGAGAGAGAGAGAGAGAGAGAGAGAGAGAGAGATATTTGTATTTCCTTATGTTGAGTTATCTGTCTGGCGCCATACACAGTACAGTATCTTCTTTTACTTTCACTTCATGCCTTAAATTGAGTGTACAGGAATATTTTTTTTCTCAAGAAATTGTAGCTTTTTAGGGTAACCCTGGTAAGATCTTGAGAAAGGAGCTTCCTGCCAACCCTTCTTTGCTGTCTGCTGGGCTCATTTCAAATGAGTGCGGTCCTGGTTTAGTGGAACTGAGAGCAGCAGACAGAGTGTATTGAATTAGCTCTTTCCTGCTTCCTCCCCTGAGGGAGGATGGAGTGGAGCAGTCACTGTGGAAGAGAGGGATGAGGATGGACAGTGAGAGAACTTCCTGTCTACTGTCACGCCTTCTGTCCTACTGGGATATGCAGCAATAGTCCCTGACACTCAGGTCAGTGTGGACACCAGGCAGGCTCCTCAGGCTCAGAAAACACTCTGATTTGTTCAATCATACATGGTCTTGCAGAGAACTGACTTGAAAACTTGAAACCCACTTCCTTGGGACCTGATTATGTGGCTCCTGGAAGCTTCTGATCCTAGGCAGAGACCACTATGCTTCGTTTCTTCCACTGAAGGATGTGTCCAGGTTATATTATCATGAAAGGACTCACTGGAAGAACTAGCCTGCTGGGTAATGCAAAGATCACCAGGAGTGGATGAGCAAGGGCAGGACAGAAGGTAACAGGATGGAGAGTAGGGCCCCAGGATGACAGGTGACAGGATGCAGATGTTATTGGATGCTCCCTCCAGCTGCTTCCCAGGGTGACAGGTGGGATAATTTTGTGTGTGGGCTAATTGTTACCTTGGAAAAGCCACATGGACTTTGATACAGGTCTAGAAATTTCAGTGGCATGTGGGGCTTGGACCTGTGCAAAAGGCTGGCCCAGGTAGTGTTCACAAAGGTGTGGCTGGGCAAGGTGTGGGTAGAGCTGACCTCCCAAGGATGAAGGCAGCTGTGGCACAAGGGTGCCCATCACCTCGGCTTACCAGTGTGCTAGTCTCTATCAGTGACTGAAGTCTATTGGCTGTGTTGTGTGACCACTTAGCTTTGGAGTGCCTGAGATTAAGAGGATGAGTGGTAATTCTGAGAGCTGATCCTGGATTCTTATTTGAAAAGGACATACAAAAAAGTAATTATGGATTTTTGTGCTTTCAGATATCTATCCTTATTCTTACCTGACACTCAAAAGAATTTTTCATTACATGACTCCTGGTTAGAAAATTGACTTTCAGCTGAAAAGAAACTCACTGCTTTCATGGTGGAAATAGTATAAGTTGACTCAGATTTGGTGTCAAGTGTAGTATTTCCCATGTATATCCCTGGAATTCTGAGTGTGAACTCAGGGCAGGGTCTGATTTACATTCTTTGAAGTTTTTACCCTTTTGGGTTGCTCTGTGTGCTTTTTATCCTTAGTTGGATGAATTAGAAATGCACCATAATTCGGGACAGTGACA
>NW_004524696.1:6988098-6993098 GCF_000260255.1 Octodon degus | reverse complement strand
CCCAGTGGGAGTTCCACAATAGCACTCCTGAGGAACCTGCGCATGTTCGGGGCAGGTGGGAATCCCAGCTGAGGGATGTGTATGTGCACATCTCCACAGCAGGGTGTGGAGACATCAGGACACAGAGCTCCCCATAGGGAATGATCTTGGTCAGGATGGAAGCAACCTTGCCCTACTGAATACACTCTAGCCCTGCCAGGCATGGCCCTGTCATATACACCCTATACAAGGCAAGGAAACATGATGATCACTCCTGAAGACCTTCTCTTCCTCACTTCTATGCAAACCTCCATTCAACTGCATCAGTCTTGGGAGACCACAGCCACTGAGCTGCCCAGGACGGCTCCCAGGAGATTGTGCCTGCCAGCTACATGGCCATGGAGCACTCCGCAGCCTTCTCTGTGTGTGGATAGCTGCGCTTGGATGTAGTCGTGGTCCTTACATACAACCAGCAACACTGCCTTTGAGTTGGGGCTGCCGGGGTATAGATTTGAAGCATGCCTGACTGGGCTCTCATTGTCAGCTGCCTTTACCTATCAATATAGAAGAGCACAAAAGAGACAGCGGGCCACACTGTGTGTACCCTGTCACTCGTAGTCACTCCTCAGAGGCGTCTCTACAGGTAAGCCAGAAGTGCTGGTGGAAATCTGTGGGTGAATTTCTCCTGCAGACACCTTCCACTAATGCCACACAGTGTGACCAATCTGTCCACTCTAGGACAGCCTGGCAAAGCAGAGCCTCAGGAGGAGGGACTTCCTGCCCTCGCCTGCCGTTTTGGTAGCAAGTTTACCTGCCTTGAGAGCACCTGTCTTCCCTTCTGGAGGATGGCACTGTCCTGTCCTGGCACCCTCATCACCAGTGCTTCTGCTAGGTGTGTCACAGGACTGCGGAGTGTGGGTATCTGCACCAGCATCTGCTTCCTCCTGCCATCCTTCCCAGGCTTCATCCATGACCCCTCTCTCTTCCCCTTCTTCTTTGTGTTTCTCAAATGCACTGTTAACCTCGACTCTAGAGCTCTGCGGTTCCTCCTACCTAACTTACATAGAGCATGAGAGGAAAAAGAAGACAGAGAGGAGGAGGGTGCCTCTGTGCACTAGGAGGTCCTCACTGATCACACAAATCCATGCACGGGGACAGAAATGCATTGGGAAAATGTACTATCCATTGAGTGTCACCTGGGACCACCAGGCAGGTCCCTGCCACTCCTTACCTTTTAGAGGGATGATATTTGCAGATTACACATGACTGGGACAGATGAGAGCAGGAAGCATGGAGCCCCACAGTGAAGATCCTGCCTCCGTCTTCACTGGGATCTGTGGTAGCAGCTCTTCTGTTTTTACCACCTCTGGGAGCATGTGGTCATCCTCTGTGTCCATGGAGCTGGCCACTCCTGGGCCAGCAGAGTTTGTGGAAACAGGAGGAATGATGTTTTGTGTACAAAGGGAGCCTAACAGTACAGGTCTGCCATGGGCCACTTGTTTTAGCTTCTTGAAGTACAAGGCCAGAAGTCCAGAATTCAAGGGGAGGGCAGCTCAGGGGCTTTGATAAAGTGTTCACTTTGCACATCACCTGGTTGGTAGAGCTATTCAGCCTTGTGAAAGCTCAGATCCTTTATTTTCAAATGGAAACAATGATAACTCACTATCTTGAAGTGCTTGCTGGACAGAAACCTGCTGCCCTAGACCTATGCTCATATCCTGTCTCCAATTCCCTCCCCTATCCCTCCTCCCTTGTCTCTTTATCTCCATCTCTCCTGCTCTCCCAGTTCCTTCTTCTTTTCTCCTCCCTTCTTTACATTTTTGCTCTGTGGAATAAAAAAAAAAAAAAAAAAGAGTATTTCTTTTTGTTCTTGTTGCTCAAAAATCCACAAGTTTAAATGGGTATTTGATGGAAGAATGTTAACTATCTATTGCTTCTCATGCTTGACAACACAGCACAGCAGCATGAACTTCAGTATCAGCGCATCTGTTTGTTAGACACACCCCCAGTTAGAGAATAGAGTTCGTTTACTGATGAAATTATTTCTTTTCATCAAAAAATCTATGGAGAAGCAGACTTATAAGGAACCTTCAGCGTTGCCAGGTGCTGATATTTACCTTACTCATTTCCCCAGGTCATGCCCCTCCAAGCTCAATGAGCATTTGCTGATTTGTCTTTGGAAAGTTCACATGTGTGCCTGAGATACCTCCCTGGATTTGGTTTGCTCTAGTTAGCAGGTGAATTTTACTAACTCCTGATGACATTATTGAGAAGCTTCAATGACCTCACTGTATGCGGCATGATATTGCCCAAGTATGAGCACTTCTCGTGCAGCTTAGAGGGAGGCAGCCAATGTAATGGACATGCCTCCTCCTATTGGACATGGAGGCATGTCCATTACTTTGGCTGCCTCCATGGTGCAGGGGACGTGTGCTAGCTGTGAAGTGTGGGATAGTGATTTCCTCATTATGAAAACATTTTCTGGACAGCCTCTGGACTCAGACTAATTCATATCTTCTGGTGTGAGCTGGTAACATCTCCAGAAAGGATGGAAGAAGTGGTAGAAACTTTGGCACACTGGAGAGATTGTGCGTCGTGATTCAAATAACCCAGTGGCATTCACTGCTCTGTCTGCCTGTTTTCCATTACTGTAGCCCAATACCTAAGGCTGGTAATTATCACAGTAGAATAGTTTACATAGCTGACAGTCTGGAGGCTGAAAATCCAGGTTGGGGCTGGCTCTGGCAATGGCCCACGACTGCCTCACATTGTGGGGTTGGATGCCAGCAGGAGTGCCCAAGAGAGGGGAGGTAACAAGAAAGGATGGGAAGCAGGGTGCAGGGAGGGGCTGGTCTTGCTCTTTCACAACTCTCAGGAGAACAAACCAGCACCCCAACAGAACCATTTCCTCTTCTGAGTGTGATGCCCTGGTGACCTATGCCTCTCATTAGGCCTTACCTCCTACAAGTCCTACCACCTCCCACAGGGCCACACACAGGCTGAGCTTCCTGTGTATCAGCCCTTGAGATAAGCCTCATGCAGGTCATCCCACCTTTAGTTACTGTCTCTGATAGTTTTCCTACTTCTTTAAATACGAAAAGTTGCCTGAGAGTTCATTTTTAGGCTATTGTTTTCTTTTATCAAAATAGGACTATTGAAGGGGTTGTGTACATCTTGAAAGACAGTTTTGTAAATAACCCATCACTGAGTTCTAATTCCTTAATACCAGCCAAACTGAAAAATGGTTCAATCACCTGTTCTGCTCTTATCACCGAGAAATAAGATGTCTCAGGAACATGATAGAGAATGCATTTATTAATTTGAAAAATAGTAGCAATAAGTAGATTTATTGTAACTGTAGCTCCTGGTTTTATATAAAAGGTATTCTTTCAAGCACTTTTTATACATTAGAAACACAGTGAAGAGTGGCCCATGGAGTGCATCCATTTTTATCAGTCTTAGAAACTCAATAATCTTTTATTTGAATAGACCTAAAACCAAGCACATATAGGTCTTTCCTATCATGAATGCCAGTCAAATATTGTACCTTTTGTGATATGCAACTGTCATATAGATTTCAGGACATTCCTCTTGCTTATCTTATTATAATATTTCTAAACAGGTAAAATTATTATGTGAAAGGATAGAAAAAATTTAAATAATTTGAAGGATAGAAATAATTCAAATCCACTGTCTAGGCATGACAGATGAGCCCAGCTGTGGAGCTCTATATTCACATAGCTAACTGGTATTTTGAATTTGCATGTTTAACTTCCAGGAAAGGGACAAATGGAATTTGTGGGTCGCTTTCCATGTCTGATGATGGCATTCACCCCTCTAGGCCCTGAGCACCTGCAATAGGCTTCCTTGTGTTTCCTCCTTTGGTACTGCTCGTCTCTTTGCTTGGTGCAAGGAATACTTGTCAGGATTTTTCCATTTGAAACTGTTGCTTGGAACACAGTTGTTTCAGTCCTGCAGAATTAACTCCTATCACGATGGATGCTTTCTGCCAAAGTCTGTGCAGATGATGTTGCCCACCAGAGCTGGCCAGTGCTTAGGAACCTGCCCTTTCTGTCTGTGCCCTTGCTTTTGACTTGATCAAATAAAGCAGGCAGGTGCAAGTTATAGAAGTTACCAATTATTTATGGCTTTTAGATACTTTGTGGGTTTAGCTGGTGAGAAAAGTTTTATTCCACTCACATGAACAAAACCCGACCAACTGTCTGGGCTGATTAAATTCAATTGTTGTATGAGCACATGGCAGACAGGGGCAAAATTATGAAATCTCAGTGCCCGTGCCATGGCAACTGGGCAAACAGCTCATGAGAAGAATGTGGAGAATAGGAAATAGCAATATTTCTCTTTGTGTTTTCCTCCTGACAGTTTTATCCTCACATCTGCCTAGAGTCCAGTGTGGGGTAGTGTCCCTGTGACTGCTGCCCTGTCCCTCCTGCACCACCTCTCTCTCAGTGTTCTGCAAGCTGCCTGGAAGGTAATGTGCCATCTCCTTAAGTTTCAAGGACAAAAGCAAGGGAAGTTTAACTTACAAGTAACTGAAGATGGGGTGAAAAGCATTAATGCAGGCAAAGTGGCTGAAATCAGCCATTTAGATTAGTCCAGTGTAGTGTATTACAGCTTTTTATGTACTAAGACCATGTGGTGTCAAAGGCATTACACAGCTCAGAGATCTGGGCTCTGGAACCTTTGGCTTAAAGGGAAAAGCTGAAAATCCTACACAAACTTAGGTCTATAATGTGAATCACTATTTTAGAAAAAATGTCAAAAAGACACATTTTCCTGATTTCCCAGATACAAATATTGGATGTGGTTATTTGAAAAATTTTCTTTCTACTTTGAGCTCCCAGTGTCTGGGACCCAGTGAAACTTTCTGTTGACTCTTCTCTTCCCTGCACTGGGCCTTTCCTCTTCTGGTTCCTTGTTTCCTGGTTAGGTGGGGTGGGAACCCAGTGGTCCAAGGGTGAAGAAAGTAGCATTCCCTCGTAGGCACTACTCCAGGACCA
>NW_004524696.1:6959966-6987543 GCF_000260255.1 Octodon degus | reverse complement strand
CTCTCTCTCTCTCTCTCTCTCTCTCTCTCTCTCTCTCTCTCTTTCTCCTCCTCCCCTTCCTCCTTCCCTGGTACACAGATATATATGTTTATGTCTGAATACATATATGGATGTTTCTTGACTGGTTTTCTCATGGTACTCGCTAGACCATCTCACTCTTACTGCACTGGCAGGCTCTATCTCTGGTATGTTGTGTCCTCCTGAATCTGTAAACTCTCTTGGAGAAGGACTCTGCTTGCTAGGTCTGTTCCCAGCATCAGGAATGAATAGGTGTGAGTAATGAGAGATCAATGGATATTAGTTCACACTCATGAGAACATCATTATGGACTCCTTGAGATCTATGACTATAGCTTGTTTTACTTTGTAGTCCCAAAATAAGGCATACATTTTCAATAGACTTTCAAAAATTGAAGTTTTGGTAATCACTGGAATTAATGCATATCTTGATTAGATAAAATATATTAATATTCTGGCAATTAATATGTTGCAATTATAGATGTTGTAAGGATTTTTAGAAGAGTGAAGAACAACTGGCTTTGAACAATTCTATATGGCATAGAAAATGTTCTGTGTTGTGTTACTTAACTTTTGTTTTACCATGGATGGGATATGACTATTATTGCTTTATAAGTAAAGGAGGTGGGGTTCATGACAATAAATGCTATAGAATTAGGAACAAAGACATGGAACCTTACCTCCAAACTCCAAGGGTAGAACACTTTTCCCCTCTTCTGAGTGGCTTCTCCTCCCTGTTGGTTCATTTCCTTGGGCTGTGGCGTCTTAGGACATGATATCAGCAGAAGTCATCAGGTTACTGCTAACTTGACAGTAGGTGTGAATGTATTTTCTTCTGATGGTTGAACATGTTCAGATCAGAGACCACTGAGACATTCTTTGCCATAAATGTAGCAAACACTGTAGAAACCTCATCTTTCTTCTGTGGTTGTGGCTGGTGTAGAAGATCTTTTGGGGAAGACAGACTTCATATCTTAGTAGAACTAGTCCCTTTGGCATATCTTTTATGAGTAGAGATACACTGTGGATAGGGAAAGGAGGCAGGAGATCAGCCCATGAGCACCAGCGATAGGAGAGACCTGACCTGACTTCTGGACCCTGTTCATGGCAGGCAGGGAATGGACTTCGCTGTCTCATAAGTGAAAGGATCTGCTTTAGGATGTTCATCACCATAAAGTAACCAGCCAAAGAACACTTGTTTCATGAAACATTGTTGGCAAACAAGGTTCATCTATTGAGCTTTGGCATGACATTTCTTTCAGTCACACATCCCTGGCAATATTACAAAATTCTATAGCTCATTATTTGTTTTAGAAGAATCAATAAGATTCACTAGATATATATCCAAGTTTCTTAGGGAAAAGGAGTGATTTTTCTTCTTGGGTAGCATTGGTATTGTCTAGGGGTATTTTGGTTCTAATCGTTGTATGGGTGTCACTGCTGTCATCTATTTGGGAAGATTATAGTATTGCTCAGCACCCCGCAATATAGGACAACGTTCAACAGAATATAATTTATATCCCAATGTCAATATTACTGGTTTAGAAGCCTTTTTCCTTTCATTGGCTTTATCAACATCTCATCTCATTATTTCCTTTTATTAAATAAATGTTCTGGTTTGGTCAAGATGGATTATTTCCATCTAGCCCACATCCTTCCCCTGAAAGTAAGACATCCTAGCAATGACCATACACACGGCCCTCAAAGGCTCAGGAGGGGGTAGAAGAAGGGCTGGCCAGTGGCCTTATGACTTGAGGAGTGATGTGGTGGTGAGTCCCTGGGTTTCTTTGTGTCTCCCATGAATCATGGAAGGTGGACAGAATGTGGCAGAGACTTCAGAGGCCACAACCAGGACTGACAAGTGGTCCCTAAAGATGACAGTTACCCTTAGCTAAAGACCACAGAATGGGGAGCCTCACTCCAGCAAGCCCTCCTTCCTTCTTGAGATGTCAGCAGGCTCCTGGGGACAGCAAATCCTCAGCTTCCTTGTCATTCCCACCATCCCATAGAGTGGAGAGGCTTTAGGGCTGCAAGTTGCCTGTGGCATCACAGGGCCTGATGTAGAACTAACTCCCCAGGTCCTGATGAGTAAGTAGCAGTACTTCTGTTCCCTGTTGGAGAGTAACCCTAGTACTCAGAAGGAGTCCCAGCCTCCAGGGCACTGTCATCCTATACTTCCTCTCTCTGTAGAACCCACTAGAGAAGATACCAGTTGGCAGGAAGGTGTGGTGGGAGTCAGCACTGCACCTTTTCTAGGATGAGGTCATGAGGGTGGAGGAAATGAACACTCAGGAATTGGCAATGAGGGTGTCCAGTGGGAGGCTCACTACACTCATTTACCTGGTCCTCATGATGCATAGCCCATGGCAACTGCAACAAAACCTAGATTGAATGGAATCCAGTGCCACAAAATAATATCCCAAGTATTGAAGGTAAAACAAAAAACCTAGGAAAATCACAATGAGAACAGACAGATCAACAGACATCAACACTGAGATGACTCAGATGTTAAAATGACCACACAAGGATTTTCAGCAAGCATCATGAAAATATCTCACAAAGAATTACAAATTCTCTTGATGCAAAATAATAAATAAGAAACCGTTACACAGGAATAGAAGTTACAAAAAAAGAACCAGATAGCATAGAACAGAAAAATAAAACCATCAAAAAAACAACAAACTTGTTGAATGAGATTAATAACAGTGCAGTGAAGGTGACAGAGGAAGGAGGGTTGAACTTGAAGGTGGGTCAGTTAGAATAAAATTAGACACAAAAATGGTCCAAATGTCTTAAAAGTCTCAAGGACTCATAGGCCAATGACAGAAGAGCTAACACTCCACTGTTGGGCTCCCAGAAGGAAAGGAGAGGGAGAAGGGGACTGCAAACATATTTAGAGAAATAATGACTTACACTTCCCAAAAGTTGGCAAAAAGGAACAAATTATAAACTGGAGATACCCCAACAAGGCACATGAAATGTCATAATCTGCTGAAAATCAAGTTGAAAGGAGTCTCCAAGGTAGCAAGAGAGAAATAAGGCATTCTGTGGTGTGAAACCAAGATTTGAGGGACAGAAGATTCCTCATCAGAGCAGGAGGTCAGGAACAGTGTTACAGAATGCTGCAGCTATTGGGGGGAAACAGCTGTGAACTCAGAACTCCATACCCCAGCAAAACAAGACAAAAACCCCAAAACAAAAACAAAAATGCCTTTCAAAAATCAAGGAAAAGTGAGATGTCAGCTGCAGGAACTCTGGGCTCTCCTGGTTTAGAAGTGCAATGGCCTTTGGAGAACTGTGCAAGGAAATTCTCCAAACAGAAAGAAGATGGCATCGAAAGAATGAGAGGGCTTGGGAGATAACTCGGCCATCTAAGTGCCTGCCCGGCAAGCCCAAAGTCCCGGATTTGATCCCTGGTACCGCATGCCATGCTGGCCCTACACTGTGCTGGCAGCCCGGTGGTGCACAGCTGTAATCCCAGTGCCAGGGAGCCTGAGACAGGAAAATCAGTACAAGTTTGAGCTGTGTAGTGAGACCTTGTACCAAACGAATGAATGAATGAATTAATTAATGAATAAATAAATAAATAAATAAAATGACAGCGACTTCATGAAGGAAAGAGGGATCATAATAGGTTAGAATGAAGATTAGTGTAACGTATGACCTTTTGGAATTTATCATATCATACTTGACTGTTAAAGTAAAAGTTATAAGGCTATAAAGATTTTTGTCCTCAATATGTAGGGGCAACAAATGAATCATGCTTAAAGAGACATGAATAGAAGTTAGGTTTCAATACTTCACTTACATGTTGAAACCAGCAGACTGTGATATGTTGTGTGTGCATATCATAATACACAGGAACAGTTAACAAAGCTACGTAAGATAATGCATAAAAACTACTAATACATTGAGATGAACTTCTAAAAACCATTCCAAGTAGGCTCTAGGAAAGCAAGTAAAGAGAAACAGGAGCTAGGATAGCAGGACAAACAACAAGAACAACAGAACAGCAGCAAGAACAACAACAATGGCTTAAACACCACAATTAAAAGTCAGAGCTTGACAAGTAGATTTTAAAAAAAGCATCATCTGGCAATAATCTGTCTCTAAGAAACATACATCAAACATAGTGACATAGGTAGCAGTAACAGGATGGCAGTTTCTTGCAAAATTAAATGTGCTGATCACACAACCAGGTGGTTTCATCCTTTATCCTAGGAAAAGAACTTTAATGCTCACATAAAAGCCTGTGTGCATGTATTCCTCATAACTTTATCTGTAACAGCAAAAACTGGAAACAACCACAGTGTCCTTCAGCAGGTAAATGGTTAAAACAACTGTGGTCTGTTCATACCATGGACTCTGCCACCAAAAGTCAGGATCCATCGATCCCTGGGGTATCTAGGAATGATCCCTGGGACTTGTCCTGAGTGAAAAATCCCAATATCCATAAGCCACCCAGATATAAGTTCACAGTGTTTTGAAGTGACAAAAATATGGAGACGAAAGACAGATCTGTGCTTACTAGGAGTCTGGGACTGGGGAAGCAGATGGTTGAGGCTGTGACACAGAAGGCCAGGAATCCTGTTGAGACAACCTTCCTACACCCTGGTGGGTCTGGTGGTCTCCTGAGTGTATCCCAGCAATGCGGTTGTACACACAGACATGATAGTGGGGTTCTGAGGAGGCTGGGGGATGCATGCACCATCCTTTCCTGTTTGCTCTTTAGTTGTTTGCAATGCTGATGCTGGGAAGAATTGGGTAAAGAGCATTCAGAGTCTCTCTGCAATAGACAATGCAACTGTATGTGATACTGTAACTAGTTTAATTTAAAATTTGGAAGTGATAACAAAAGTAAATTATTGTTTCTTTGTATTAAAAATATCTAGAAGTATATCTTTGAAATACATCTCTTTCTTCCTACCTGCATCATAAGCCCTGGGACAGACACTGGTGTAGTGTTGCTTTGGTGTCCAGGGAGGTCTTATCTGCCACTGTGGCTCCATTAATAGGGAGCTTCTTGTTGGGGGCAGAATGGAGGTGGATTATTGCTCCCACACCGAGGGGCCCTTTAGGCAATGGCCATGATTGGGACACATCTATGTATACCCCCAAATGAAATCCTAAATGGAATTAGCCTGAAGAAAAGGACAAAAGAAAGAAATAAGGAAGGGAAAAAGATACATTTTTGTATAATACAGGATATCTTAGATAATTGTACTGCTGATTTCTGCTGGCCTGTCAAAAGAAGCTTATTTTTTCCCCTCCTTTTTAATTTATTATAACTTTTTAAAACCAATTTTGCTTGCTTATATTGTGGTAATCTAAAAAAACTAATTTGAAGACAACATTATACAATATAAAAATAAATAAAATCATTGGCAATTGCATAAAATCTCTCACACCAGACTCTCCTGTTTGGTGTGTGTTTGCAAGGATCTGGGCAATCAGCCTGATACTGCCTCAGTACAGTAGGTTCTGGGGTAGCTCAGAAATCAATAGTTCTGTTACAACCTTAAATTTTTAAAATCTTGGCAAAGAAAGTGATGAAACAACTTTGCAATGTAAAACCTATGGGGAGTTTGACTAGCTTGAAAATAATGGGGTTTCATTTTAAGTTCTCATCAGTTTAATAGAAGGCAGAATGTCATTGTGTGGCTTTTAGTGCACTAGAAATTAAGAACCTTGGGATCTTATTCCAGTTGGACACTGGCTGAACACCCTTGGGCAGAACACTGGCCTCTTTGGATGTGAAGGAAATGCTGGCATACTACGGGCTCCACTATTCTTTAATTTCCCGAGATTCTCTTGTAGGACTTCATTACTCATGAGTCCTCTTTACCATGCTCTATCCTTGACCTAATGAGAAAAAATTCCAATAATCACAGTTTTCTTGAGACTAAAATTGCTAGAACCAGGTTTTATTATTTTTTAAAAGTAATTATTCCACTAGCACCATTGTACTTTTGAGTTGGTAAAGACTGCTAGGTATGATGTAAACTAACCCTCTCTGGTACAGGTTCAATAGTATCCCTCTAAGAGTTTCCTTACCTTCTAGGAGCTCAATGTTGAAAGAAATGTGCAACATTTATAAAACACTTCTATCAAAACATTTCTTCTTTGGCTTTTCTCAGGCATTTGGGTGTAGGCAAGTGTTTATGTACTTTTGCTTTCCTGTAATTTTGGGACTAAGCAAAATCCAATTTGAGCATGTTCATTAAATATTTACAATAAAAAGTATCAGGACATTCTGCATAACCAAACAGAGTTCCTGAGGAGTCTTTGCTTGTTCATACCACCTGCAAACCTGCTGGGTCCCTGAGACCATGGGCTATGTGAGTGTTTGGTCAGATCCTCCTCCCACCCAGATCTCAGGCTGGTGCTTCATCTGGAGAAAGTCAAGGAAGATCCTGTACCTTTCTCATCTATAGGCTTTGGAATCTTCCTTTCCCTCCAGAGAGGCTCCCAGCCCCTGAGAATCATGGTCCCAGTGATCCTCTCTTTCTCTACCCTTGGCATTGCTGATGGTCATGGGCTGTTCCCTTTTTCATTGCTTTTTAACTTTGTCAGATCTTGGGTTTTGGGCTCATTGAGCCAGCTGTTACCCAAAGTCCTTCTGCTGTAAGGCAGGACTACCTGATGAAGCTGGTTTGTCAAGGACTTGTGTGGGCTGCTCTGTCTACACACTCCAGGATAAGGGCTGTCCATGGCAGTGGGTTGATGGTGGAATGCAGCTATTTAGGAATTATGTAATGCCTTTGCTCAGCGTCTGAGCAAAGCCTGTCCTCTTTGCATGGCCTGTCCTTGAGCTGGACTTTTCTCTACGTGTCCTGTTTCTCGGGGTGCTTTAGTTAGTCTTCCTTCTCCTCCTTCTTCTCTGTCTCTGTCTCTGTCTCTGTTTCTCAAACTCACCACTCCATCTAATAATTTTAAATATTATTGAAGATAAACAAACCTATTTCCCCCAGATTGATCTTGAATTTGTTGTCTTACTGCTTGACTCTGGTACCTTATAATTCGAGGTATCAGAAAGAACTTTGTTCTGTAATTTGTGAATAGTTGTTATATGTCAATGATGGATTGACTTCAGCAGGGCATTCATAGTGATATTGTTATTTTGTGAAGGTAGAGAGTTTCCATCTTTATTTGAGTTCTATTTTGTGGAAGCTTTGTCAAATGTTCCACATTTGACAGGTGGCTTTGACAGGTGGCTTGCAGGCTGACACCTATCTCTGTGATAACCATATACCCTGGTCTCCACCTGGGTATAAAGTCCACTTGGGTTCTTCATAGAATGTGTTCCTGCAGTTAGGAGTGAATTCAGGATCATAGTTCACATTGTACCATAAAAATTCTCTTGTAAAAAAAACCTGTCTTGTAGTTGCCTCAACTTTCATGCACACATTCAATTTTTTCCCCTTGTTGAGATACAGATGTGTAGAGATGATGCAGACAGAGGCAGAGACAGAGACTCCTAACTGACTCAACTCAGCCCTACTTTGATAGTGCCTAGGACCTCATATAAAACTTTCAGTATCAGAAATCAAATCTCAGTGACAAACTGACTTGCATAGATTTTTTAAAATGAATTTTAGCTCATTATTTTAACTCAGGACTAGTTTTATTCATTCTCTGAGTTTCAAAGTCTATAGTTAGTATTTCAGCCTTTCTGTGAAAATGCAATAGATAGAAACAGAAGAAAAGACCCGAGCTGACTTTCAGAGCAGCCAGGAGTGAGGTGGGGGGAGTCAGGAGATGTGGGGCAGACATGTCTGAGCACAGTGCCCTGGTGGCCACTTAGCTGTGTCCAACAGGTAAGCAGGAGCTAAGGGCGCTGCCTAAGCAAGTATAATGTAACTTGAAATGTTGCTTACTCTGTAAAAATAATTCCAGAAACAGGCTTTTCCAAGTTCCCAAACTTAAAAAAAAAATCAGGAGAAGTAATTTATAAAAAAAAAAAAATCTCTTTCATTGCTCCAAGGCACTTTTTTTTTTTTTTTTTTTGGTAATTTATACTAAGCCCTTTAGAATGTCATATTGGTCTTTTATTAGTAACCTTGACAATATGATTAGACTCCAAAAAATGTCTACTTGTTAGTGAATAGCTTTCATTCTCTAAACTTTAAAGCGGCTACTCAGCTATGACCAAAGCAGGCTTCATTTAAAAAAAATTTTTTTTACAACAAAAAGCACAGATGGTAATAAAATATATGTTTATATTGAGTGTTCAAGTAAACATATCTGTTAACAGTTAAATAAATGTGGTAGTATTATAGATTTATTTTAACAGATTATTTAATGCCATAATTTGTGCAAAACTCTAACTTTCCATATTCTGAATTAGAGTTGACTTTAAATTATAATTACCAACATGATTTAGTTAAAATATGGAGCAAGTATTTGTCCTCTTAAATGTTATTTCCTCTTTTTAATGTGTAGGATCCCATTTACATTTTGTTGTTGCCACACATAGTGTAAATATAAGTTGCTAAAATTAAAATAACTGAGACAAATCTTTACTTATTTTTACTAAAAGAATACAATAAAATCACCAGCTACATTAATTGAAATGCATTTTGACAACATTGAGCTTGAAGGGCAAAACAAAACAAAACAAAAACTAAAAAAAAAAAGCCAAAACAAAAAGCTCACAGTAAATCCCCCCAACAACACACCAACAAACAGAAATAAAAATCTTCAACTTTAACCTTCCTGGAGCCACCCGATTCTGTCGCTAAGAAGTCCTGTCTTCCTGGGCCCCCTCCCAGCCTCTTCACTGCCCATATGTTATTTAAATGTTGATGATCTTGCTCGTGGTAATTTCAATGAGCCACTGCAGACATATAATGCTTCCTCTTTTAATAGGTGCAAAGTGAGTTATTGTCACAAAGCAGATATGAAAAAGCATGTGAAAAGGAAGTCTTGCCTAATCTCTGTAATGCGGGCTTGTGAGGGTGCTAACATGGTCACCTGAATTATGCATGCCTATTGTGTTCAGATATCATAAATCGGTGCATGAATACCCTCCAAATCATTTTCAGTTCGTGAACATTTATATACAGAGCTCTTGAGCACTGCAAAGACAATTAGTCATATTTGTATGCCGGAATTAATTGAGAGTGAGAAGCGGGAGGCAGAACGAGAGAACAAAGAATGCTTTTTGTCAGTTCTTCCAACTGACAGGGATAATTAGATATATGAAATTGAAATTCCTCAGCAGGGGGTTTCTGTTGACAATGAATTTCCTTTTGATTCCATTCTGTTATTCTTTTATGCTGTCATCTGTGGCAATTTGTTATTCAGCTTGAAGCTTAAAAAAGCAAAGCATTCCGCTTTTATGAGTAGATGATGTCAGTTTGTACACTGCTGGGAAATAGATATTAAATGTAATCTTTAAACTAAAAAAAAAAAAAAAAGAAAAGAAAAGAAAGAAAATAAAATCAGTTAAAGAGACAGTGTGCTGTTTACCAGCCTGCAGGAAGAAACTTCACGAGACACAGGCGGAACTCGCTCACCATAGAAGTTGCTGGGCTGGTAATCCCGGGTGGTGATGGCCAGACTCCTTCCAGGACGCTGTGATCAGTGCTGGGAGATGTCAGACTCAGCCGCGGCGGCACTGCGCAGGAGCTGCTGCTGTGGGACAATACTGTTATCTTGCTTAATCTCCTTTTCATTTGCCACTCTATTTTCAAAACATCAAACGTATTATTCACAGATTGATTCTATTTTTGCTTCCTTCTGGATCAAATGCTGTGGATGGAGTATATTTGTAGGATAGGAGTTGAAAGAAAGCCTTAGTTCAAGCCTTAAATATATTTATTGTCTGAATCTACTTTTTATTCAGGTTTATGAGTAGACTTGACTCAGAACACTACACATTAGACCTCAAGAGAAGGCCCAGGTAGCTTGACGCTCATTAGCTCTCTCCATCTTCTTTACAGACTTCAGTGCTGGTGTGGTGAAGACTAGCTCACAGATCATTCCTCCAACTCAAGTGATTCTTGTAGATTGTGGTCAAGATTTCCACTTGCTTTTATCTCTTCTCCCTCATCCATCGCCAGAGAGTTTGAATAGCTAGTTCTTACTGTTTCTGGAAGGATCTAGGGCAATGCCTGGCATCTAGGAGCTACCTCTTAAAAGGCTGGACTGATACCTTCTTAAGAAATATTATTGTGGCTCTTAGCTCCTCCTTTCATACATTATCTTTCTACCTACCCTTTTAAAGCGTGGGTATTGGGTGTCTACACAGAAGGCACTGTGCCTGGTTCTGGGGATAGACTGAAGAAAACAAAGCTGGTCCCTCAGAGCTCAGCCTGGTGTGGAGCTTCTCTAAGTGGGTCCTCTGCAGGCGCCCAGCAGGATGTGTGTAAATGCTGCTTCTTGGACTCTCAATGGATCTAGGAAATCTGAATATTTAGGGTAGTTCTGAGGGTCTGGGGTTTACCATGCACCCCAGTGGTTCCCTGTACATGAAAGGGCAAGAGTTACCCTTTCTTAGGAGGGGTCTCCCTGAGGGGAGTGCCTGGAACCATGAGTGTGAATCTCTGGGTCACTCTCCATTTTCTCTTGTGCTGGGAATAAGGTTTGCTCTCTGTGTGTCTTCTGAGTGAAATAGCCAAAGCCAGAGCTGGCATGTGGGTGAGCATGTTCAGGCTCTGTGGGCACAGATAGTGACGGCTTTGGGGCCTCCATTACAGCTGCTGCCTCAGGGGTCAACAGGGCCTGCTAAGGTGGGCAACTCAGATATCTGTCCAGGTGCCCACTGAGTCAGAACATGGTGAGCTGAGCCTCGGGGAGGCAGAGCGCGCAGCTTGTGTTTATGCTCATAAATACACCTTCAGGGCGGTGAATCAGCAGGAGGAACATATTTTCTGTGTGATTCTCCTTTTAGGGTCTTGACCATGAATAGTTTTGGGATGTAATATCCTGTTGTCTTCTTAAACATGTCTTCAAAACCACATGGATTCTGGAAATACAATAGGAACAACTTTTCTATTCCTGGTTTTTAAATTTTGTTTCCCAGTTTCCTTCCTCTTTGCACTTTTCCATTAAGCATCTTGAACTTTCTTTTGCCTCTGTTTTTCCATTTCATCCATTCCATTCTCCTCAGAGTTTGGAAGGTTTGTTTCCCCGAAATGAAAGTTCCCTAATCAAAATCAGCATCCTGGTGAGTGAATCAAAAGGAGCAACAACACAAAAATCTAATTTTCGTCAAAAACAAAAATCTCATGAGGTGTTGGCCAACACTGTGTTCCAACTTACCACTGTGCCTGTAAATATACCATGTTCAACCTCGCCAAATGAGACAATATTGAGTTCAAAGGGCCTTATTTAACTAAGGAAACATTTTATGCAAATTTAAGGAGAGGAGGCCAAGAAAAGGAAAACGTCACCCATTGATTTAAGAAATAGGACAGAGAGCCTAGTGGAACCCATATCCTCTGGGAAAATATTCACTGAATTTAAAGTCAAGCAATAGCTATTTTTCAAGCACTGAATTGCACTGAAGATCAGTGTTTATCCTTGTTCCCCTCACAAAGCTCACTAATGTGCTTAACCAAAATCTTCCCTTAGAGAAGTGCTGTTTTGTTTTGTTTCATACTCTGCCAAGCTGGAGTTGCAGAAGTCTGAGTGAACGGATGGATGGATGGATGGATGGCCTCAGGCTTGAGAAATGATTGTTTGTGTTCTAGATGGTGGTCTGTCATCACTGGGGAGCACGTGAGAGTGAAGGTGAGCAAAAGCATGTCACCCGTTGGCCTGAGCAGCCTGGTGTTGGCGCTGCAGATGCCCAGTTGGGGCTTGGCCGGATGCTCGCAGGTGGAGGGCACTGTGTAGCCAACCAGTCCTTTAATAGCTTACTTCCCATGTGCCTGCTATGTTTGAAGCACTAATGACAGACTCTGTTCAGAGCAGTCTATCCACAATGGACCTAGCAAAATATCCCAAGAAATTCATTTGGAGAGGTGTATACTGCTGGAGTCCTACCCAGGAGGGCAGGGCAGCTAGGGTTAGAAGCACTGGGCCAGCTTTTGGTCTACACATCAGCTGCTGCCTGCTCAGCAGTTGCCAGACCTCTCCTGTGTCCTCTACATAGTCGGGAAGAGAACACTATGGAGAGAAGACCTGAGCCATGGGTAGACTGATCAACAGAATTAAAATAATTCAGATCATTTACTTAAAAGAGAAGCTCAATAATGACTAATGATAGTCTCATAAATTATGGAGAATAGTTTTGGAAATAGCTCTCTGCAACAGAATAGTAAAAGTTTTATTGAAATTTTAGCAACCAAAGCTACGTTGAGGAATTTTCCAGCAGCAAGGGTCACAGGAGAGGTAGCTGAGATGGTCCAGAAGCTAAGCATGGGAGGATGACCCAGGAGAGGACTGGCCCTGAACTCGTAAGTTCCTGGTCTGGTGGGCAAGATAAAGCTGGACAGATGAATTTCGGCAACAAACCTGGGAGGTAATGGAGACTTTGGCACTGGTATTTATGTTCAGAGGAATACTAGGGGAAGACAATAAAATTTGAAGTGGTAGAAGGCTTTCCTAGAGGAGCTAATAGTGTCAGCCTGGAGGGGAAGGGTGGAATGGGACCATTAAAAAAGTTTTAACATAGGTGGAAACCAATCAGGTTATTGGGAACATTGATGATAACATGTCAGGGGGTTGGAGAGGGGCTGGCTGGGGGCTACCACAGCCGTGAGCAAACTTGGACTAATGCCTGTTGCGGAGGGTTGAATTTAGTGGCCAGTTCTGGTCAGCAGCAGAGTCTGGTATGCTGACCAGCAGTAGGCACTGTTGGCCGAATATTTTCTGTATAGCAGGTACTGCTGCAAACTCTCACACTTTACCTAATATTTGTAGAAACAAAATATGACAGACTTTTTTTTGGACAAGGTATTTTTTTGGGATAATACTGAGATAATTATTTTAAGTTTTAGAGGAGAACATTATAACCAAAACAGGTTAAATTCTTTCCTCAATTTGAACAACTCACAGGCCTGAGTTTAAGACGTGCACTAAAATCTAAAAGACACATGCTGTGGGCTGTGTGTGCCAGGTGAAGGGGATGATTCTGAATTTGAACTTGAAAGGGGGCACAGTGAACAAGATGACAGGTGTAGGGGAGGCCCTGGGCTGGAGCTCAGGGACGCTGTGCTGAGAGCTGGAGTACAGTGGACCTTGGCAGCATCCGAGGCCAAGGCTCCATAGCCAGAACCCATCTCTAACATTAGAACTACTGGAAAACTATTTCAAATGCACTACCTTCCTGGGGAGCAGACAAGAATCTGGCACTCTGGTTTTTTAAAAATTATTTATTTATTTATTTGGTTCAGGTCTCGCTACACAGCTCTGACTCATAGTGATCCCCCTATCACAGCCTCCTCAGCACCAGGTTTATAGGTGTGTGCTACCATGCCTGGGTTGTGGGGCCAGCATGGCATGTGGTACCAGGGATCAAACTCAGGTCCTTGCACTTTGCCAAGCAGGTGCTTAGACTGCCAAGCTATCTCCCCAGACCAAGGACTTCATTTTTAATAGGGTCTGGGGAGCTGGAAAGAATTTTCTTCAAATTTCCAACAAGAAAACAGAATTGTACAAGTTGAATGAAACGCTGGTGTTTAAATTAAAAATCATCTGTGAACTCATGAACTAATAATGTTAACTTACATTTGATTAAAAAAATTTTGGACGTGACATGATTCCTTCAAAGATGGAATAATTTCAAGAATTATGAAGATATCCTGTTGTTTAAGCAAATAATCCTCCATTCTGCATCTTCTTTAGAAAATTCAAAATGAGAAGCAATGTGAAATTGAGCTACAGCTACCAAGAGGGGTAGATAGGGAGGCACTGTGCCAAACACTTCACTGGGGGTTGCTCAGGACTGCAACCAAGAGGAAGTGCTGAGCAGAATCTGAGAATGAAACAGGGGTTTGGGCCGTGCCGAACTTGGGCTTTCACTGTGAGACAACAGAATATTAAGAACACAGTAGAACTTACTGTCTTGCTGAGGTGTGTAGTGTAGCCAGCTTTCCGCTGCCTTTGCAGTGTTCTGTGTTCCTGTTAAGAAACACAAATGAATTAAACTGCACAAAGGTCGTTCATGTGCATGGCAGCACATTTGAGCTTATAGATAATAATTTTTTTTTTTTATTTTTAGCTGTCCTAGCCCAGTTTCTACTATGAATGCCCAACACTTGCAGTCAGGGTAGTTTTCTACAGTTTTATCTTCGAGAATGATGCTTTCATACATTTGGAGCTACCTTCCTTCCTCCCTCCAGCCTGGCTGGGTAATTTTGTGCCCAAGGAAAGGAGCCCTAATAGCAAATCTCTTGATGATTTCACCCAAGACTGCAGTTTTGGTCAGGGAAGAAGCTGTTTTCTTAAACATTTTTGTGTCTTCAGAGTGAAGCAAAAAGTGATTGATGTTTAGTAGATGTTTAATGAATTGTGAACCCTTGCCATGAATTCAAGAAACCTGGACCAATGCTTGTTGTGGACAAAGCCAGGCATCAGGCTGGCCCTTTGTGGGGCCAGGTCCCTGTTGGATTTGTAGCTTCAGCAGAGAGTGTCTGAAGTGATCAGGGCTGGTGTCGCCCAGTGGGCCAGCCCCTGAAGCTGAGAGCCCTGCAGGGGGCAGGCTCGCAGGGTGGATTTCACACCCCTCCTTTTTCTTCCGCTGCTGTACAGGAGCGTGCTTCAGTGAGGGCAATGACAGAACGGCATGAAAGCTTCAGAGCCCAGAAGACGCTTCAGATGCTGCACAGTGTGCTTTGATTGTGTGCTTTTCCTCAGACTGTCACTTTGGACCCAATATGCAGTAACTTGGAAAACAGGGCTCTATTATAAATTTCAGAAAATTCGTACTGGTGTTCATCTGAGAGGGTATTCTAGTAATTATCTACATTTTAAGACACTGATTTAGAGTAAATTGCCAAAATGGAAAACTATAATTGGCCACCAGAGGGATGTACAAAGAGTTGGTCAACTTTTAGAATTACTTAGTTGACTTTATTACACAGGAATTGCTATGCAATTTTATCAGAATATTTTAATTGTAGTGTTTATCTACAATGTGACTTTATGTAGGAGGGATTTTAGCTAGAAGCTGCTGTAGTCATTTATTTTGTAAAGGAAGAAATTGAATTGAATTTTGATCTATGCAGTATTAGGTACCCCTGAAATAAAAATTTTCATATTCCCTTTAAAAATTCCATATGAGTGAATATTTCAAGTTGTTACACATCCCTTAGTCCTGATTTCTCATCTTTTAGGGACATAGGTGAACACAAGAAACATCTCCAGGATGGGACTTTTCACCCCTGGCACAGACATTCACTCAAGTGTCCTGGGGTTGGGCCCAGCAAGCTCAGTTTTAGACAAGCATCTGAGGTGATTCTGGAGCAGATTGTCCACTGTGGAGGGATTCTGGTGCTCCCTGTGGGAGAGGTGCTAGGAGGCCTCATCCAGGAGTCTCAGTGACAGCAAATACTAAGGTGTGGGAGCTCCTGTAAGGCCTCAAGAACTCAGCAACTTGTCTCTTGTACCGAGAGCTTCCGCCTGCCAACATATCAGGTTCCCAAACAAGTCTTCTTTGCTATTAGCTCCATTTACTTTCCAGGGCTCTTTCCCCTATGCATCTATTATCTATCAATAATCTCTTTATTGGCCACAGCTCTCTGTTTATAACTGGAGTAATGACATCTGCTTCTTAAAGTTTGAGTTAATACAATATGTAGAAATTCCTGAGATTGGTTGGGGCAAACTATTGTGACAGTTACGTATAGAACTTGAAAACAATATGGATCCATAATTCATGTTTATTCCATTGTAAATTTCAGATGGATCAAAGGATTAAAATAAAAAGATGCAAGCATGAAAATATGATAATAAACCAGAAGAAAGTATTTTAAAATATTGTTAGATTCAGGAAGATCATAAAGATCCTACTAGTGTTTGGACAGGATATCATTTCTGCATCTTATAATATGAATAACTACTATGAAGACAACAATATGCAGTGTATTAATTATTGTAACTGTCCTACTAACCTGTTTTGAAACTGTGTCATTGATATTTGTTTCTCAATAAAATTAAAAAAAATCCTAAATATAACAAAAAAAATCTGAAAACTGATTCATTTATCTATGTAGTTTTTTCTTTGCTTGACCAAAAGGCAAATGACAAACAGGAAAGAAATATTTATCATTTGTATAATAGAATACGGGATAATTCCTTAATACATAATGAGAATCTACAAATCAAGAAAAAATACCAACATATTAATAGAATGGGAAAGAGAAAATGTGAACTGTTTTACAAAAAAATACATGTGGCTCTCAGACGCATGAAAATACACTTAGCTTCATTCTTAATATAATAATTTACATTAAGGCAGCACTGAGCCAACTGTCTGTATTCACAAGCTAGGCAGATATCTAAAGGTGTGATAACACCCTGCTGAAGAGATCTTTGAAATTCAACCTTTGAAATCGTTGATGGGAGCAGAACTCCATGAAATTTCTTCTTCCTCTTCTTTTTTTTTAAATGTGCTTAGTACAGGGTCTCACTATGCAGCTTGGACTCGTAGTGATCCTCTTGTGTCAGCCTCCCCAGTGCTGCGATTACAGGCATGCACCACTACACCTGGACTCAGTGGCCGCCTTAGTGCTCCTGGGGGCAGGGCCATTGTGAATTGTGATACCAGTGTTCAAGCCTGGGTCCCTGTGCATGCCTAAGCAGGCATTTAGTCTGCTGACTATCTCATTGGCCCTAATCTGTAAAACTTCTAATGAGGACTCTTGGCAATATTTATCAAAATTGTACATATATTCTCTCATTCAATAATCTTGCTTTTTGAAATTTATTCTATAGATACACTTCCAAGTGAATTGAAACACCATTTGTGAAAACAAAAAGTAGGAGAGAAATTAATGTCTGTCGCAAGAGACCCAATACTTCCACCCAGTGGAACCTTTTCCTTTAGTTATCTATTTAGGCATCTCTGCAAGGAACAGTGCAAAGCGGCCCCACCAAATCAGAGAAGACTTCCTGGCTGCTGTGAAGTGAGATCCCATCATGTGAAATCAACAAGGTCAGGACAAGGTGAGAAGGTCCCAGCATTGTGCAAAATTGATGCGAAACTATTTATTAAAAGAGAACACTGTGCACTTGTGGGTGCATTCCTCAGACACACAAATCCACAGTTGTGGGTGTTCCTTGGGCATGTGAATGCACACTTGTAAGTGTGCCTAGGGTACAAAAACGCACACTTTGGTTATGTTCCTTGGATATATGAGAAAACACATGGTAGGTGTTGAAAGCTTAAAAAACAAAACGAAACAAAGTTTCACTACAATAGATGACACACTGCCGTTAATCATCCTCAAAGTGCCCCTTCCTACTTTAGACACATTTATCCCATCACTCTGGCCATTTTCTGAAGCAGTTCTTGTCTCATGAGTGTCTTTGTGACGTATGATGAAACTACGGGGAATCTGCTTCTGAATTCCGGCTGAAGCGCCTCCTTGGAAAGCCACAGCAGTGTCCTTGTCTGATCTTATTCCCTGGATTTGGCACCGTGGGGCTTCTGAACTGCTGCTTCTTTCACAACGTCAGGGTGACCCCGAAATGGTAAGCAGTGAAGTCCATCCAGGATGGGGAGGCAGCCACCGTGGTGTGACTAAAGCACCCCTGAAATGGGACTTGAGAAGAGCTCCAGAGAGCAGCAAGGTGAACCGTACCAGGTTCTGGTAGCAAAGGCGGTAACAGCAACTTACCTGGTGCTGTAATAAATGACTAGCAATTTAAACACATACATATTTTGTGCTATACTTTGCATGAATGCATGTGGTTGGTGTGCTCCTTGGGAACCTCCAGAAGGGGCACAGGGTGCTTCCTCTGAGGAGGTGGCCTCTTTGCTTCCTCTTAGGAGGGCAGAGAGAGCCAGTAAACAGAGGTGGGGAAACTTCACTACTGATTTTTGGATACATTTGAATTTGGCAATAAGTGAATTATTATTTAAAATGCTCATGAAAAGGTTATTGAAGCTAATGAAATAATATAGATCAGAGCTACAGAGAATGAAGACTTGTGCTCCGGAGAATGAAAGTTGTGCTATGGAGCCAGGTCAGAAACAATTGGTAACTCTAATCAGATTCTCATAGTGTGTTCTTCATCCCTTCCTTCCAAGGGGCACCCCTGCATGTGAGACCTAGTCTCAGCCCTCATGGTTTTGCTTTATAAAGTGAATAGTACAAAGTAGCTCTTCATGAAGTCTGTGTGCAGAGCAGATTAGTTTACATTGGTGTGAGGATTCTGCGAAGGCAGTGTACCACCTGCAGGGGCCTTTCTCGGTGGACACAGCCTGGGAGCACCCTGAGTGCTGAGTGGCCTTTGTATCAGGGTCAGTCTCCAACGTCATGCTGTTTCCTGGTTTGCTTCTCTAGGGCTGAGTCTATTGTTTGCGCCCTTCTCCTGGGTGTTCTTAGGCCCTGCCTGTTCACAGCACTGATTGCACCATGCTTTCTTTATTTGGATTTCTGATTTAGCTTAGGACACAGTGCTAGTCTAACTTTCTGTTGCTCTCATTTTTACCATTTTCATGAAAAAAGCCAGTGTCCAAATGCTCTGGTGTTCATTAAAGCCCTCTCTAGCATTTCTGGCACATGGACCAACTGTATAGTGCCCACTAGGCCATCATGAGCCATGGTTGAGGGCTAGTGTCCCGAGAGAGATACTCTTGGCATATCCCACCGGGAACCAGCATATCATGGCTTTTTCCCCATTACTTCCAGTTCCGGGATCCGAGATCTGAGAACAGACCACTGTACTCAAGTGTCTCCTTATTTACACATCTGGAGAAGGGAAAGTAGGATTTCTCCTTGACAAGTCATCCTTCCAGCTGTGGATCAACTTGGTGCCATTTGCATGGACACACAGTACATCTGTGTGTGCATATATGTGTGCTGTGTGTGTTCACAGGACAATGGCCACAGCTAGGAAACATGTGGCTTGAAGCCAGGCAGCTGTGGAGTAATTTGATTCATTAAGGGTCTCCTGCACTTGAATCACAATATAGACGCCCTTGTGGGAGGCTTCTGGGGCTGCAGCTCCAGTCCTTGTGCAGGAAGCTCACATGAGAGTCATGTGCCTGTCCTTACTTCACTGCTTTGGTTAAATGTGAGGGCAGTCAGCTGAAGAGACCAGTTACTGCCACTTAGATTTCTGTGCAAGAGTCCCATTCAAAGAATGGCAATGTTTTCTTTCAAGAAATTAATACCACAATCAGTCTATTTTCCATTTTTTCAGCTGGGTCTTGATATGGCCTCGAGGACATTGCTGTCTCTGAGCATCACCTCCCAGGTGGTCCTACTTGCTACCTTCAGAGCTGCACACTCTGGCAGCTTGGTACACCTGGAAGCGTATGTGGTGGGCAGGGCCCCAGCCCACCACACTAGGTTCACTTCTAGTGAGGCCACTCCAGGTTCCTGTTGGTCAAATTCATGCCTGAGACAGTAGCTCCAACATACTGAGTCTCTAGTGCTGATGGCTGAAGTCTGGCTTTTGCATGAGCAGAGCAAAACCAGAATGTGTCGGTCCAGAACTGGTGGGCTGGTGCCCTTTCCTCCCACAGGAAGACTTGCTGAGAACCTCAAGACATGATTTTGTGCTGGGCTCAGAGCTGGTATCTATGGCCAGTGGGCTCGGCCTGATGTGTCCAGTGTGCTGGGATCCCATTGAGGGTCGAACACTGCAGGCTTTCTCTGCCATAAAGGCTGCTCTGCTCCTCACCAAGTGAGCTTCAGCTGCTGAGCCATCTGTGCTGACCCAGTGTGCTTGTCCTCTAGTACACTGATGGGAGTCTACCTGCTGCCTCAGGGCTCTGAGGGCTCTGACTTCCAACTCTTTGATTTAAATTGTTGACCAAGAGAACTACAATTTTGCTTCTTCCTTGAATCTATCTTATTTAGTCCTGGTTCAAATTCTGTGTTCTTTATGTTTATTGTTTCTTCCTAACTTCTGAAATTTCAGAGAAATTGCTCTATTCTGTGCTGAACCAGTTTGCCACAGCAGAAGATTGTAGTGATTCTGTGCTGAGCCATGCGAGGGCCCCAGATAGGCTACCCAAGCCTGGGGACAGGGCTGGCCATCTGATCCCATCCGGCTCTGTTTCCCAGCAAACCTTTGTTCTTGACTCTCGCAATGTTAGGGTCACAGAAGCAGAGAAGCTATTTAAGAATATTCTAAGGTTAACAGGAGGGGAGAAAAGGCAGAGAGGGCAAATGAGCAACAGTGAGCTCTCTTTGAGTGGCTGTCCCTGGGGGAAGAGACTGCAGCACAAATCATATTGAGATATTGGCCTCTCTTATACCCTAGTCAGTTTCAGCTGCTATAAACTGGGTAGCTTGAGACAGCAGAAATATGCTTCATAGAAATCCATGCTCAGGAATTTTGAGTCTGTTGAGGGTCTGCTTCCTTATACAGAGATGCTGTGTTCTCACCATGAGGCATTGTTTGGAACCATCCTTGACAGGAACACTAATCTCATCTTAAGGGCTCCACTCTTGAGACCTAATCACTTCTCAAAAGTACCACTTCCTAGTACCCTCAACTGGGCAGTTGGGTTTCAATATGCTTGTTTGGTGGAGACACAAACATTGAAGCCACAATACCCATGGTAGTGATTGGTTGCCTGCTTTGGCTAGGATGAGAAGTGAGAATGTAACTTCTGGGGCTTCAGGCTGGATAGGGCTGTTTTCCTGAGATGGCAGTGGTATACATGGAAGGGTGGAGGTCACTGAGAAAGCATACTTTGGGACAGGGAGCCTGAGGAGGCCAGTCGCGTGTCCTCACCAAGAGCTCCAGAGAAGCTGGCAATGGTCACCTGGTTCTTGGAGGGACAAGCAGACCCAGAGTGCACTCTTGCATGGGACAGGTAGGGGTTGATTTGGGGAAGAGTGGGTGTAGCCTTGGCATAGAGCCAGTCTGGGAACTAGATAGTCTCCAAAGTGTCAGGGTGAGTGCCCTTGCAGCAAAGATTCTAGTGAAGAAGTAGGGCTCACTGTGATCACTGTCCTTTTCTGAAGTATACCAGAAGAAAGGTCAAAAGAGAAAAGCTATGGCTTTAAGAGGTAGATTCTGGAAGGGCTTCCCTGCAGCTTGAGTCATGAGTCATGCTTTGTGTGAGACTGGGGTCTGAGAAGGTAGGTAGAGCAGTTACAAGCAAATATGCTGGTCCCCATAGTGGAGCTTGACAAGCCAGCCTGCAACTCCCTAGAGACTGTACACTGCTCAGGACTTCAGGGCCCTGACTGGACAACCATGATGCTGTTAGTACCTCATATGCCTTTTCTAGCACCTTGGCACCCTGATTGTCAAGAAAGTTTTCATGTTACAAAGCAAATGTTCAAAAAAAATTTTAAAATCTAATATTTCCCCTAACACCTGTGTTGGCATTTACAATATTCAAAGGAAGAAAAGGCAGCAAACATTGCAAGGTGAGTGATACACTTCGCCTTCACTATGCAGTTACAAAGAGGTCAAGAGGCCTTCATTAAAAATATATGGTCAGGAGAAAAGAACCAATTATGGTTCACATGATATGAGTGATCAATATAATTAAGAAATGAACTCCCAATAAAAAGACTGATGAATAGTATATCCTAGCAGAATTGATATTGTATGGACTAATTAAATATTTACAAGCACTAAGGCACAATGCTAGATGCTGTGGAGTGCGCAAACCATATTTCTATTGCTAAGGAGCTCTGCTTAATGCCACACTATAGCTATGTGCAGCACAAAGAGGGTATGATCTGTGTCATCAGGTGATCAGCAAAAGGGGACAGGACATGTTGGGAAGGGTTTTCTATACATTTTTATTTCTGTGCCAAGCTTAGGATGTAATTTTTTTTTTTTCCTGGCAGAACTGGGGATTGAACTCAGATCTTTGTGTTTGCCAGTCAAGCTCTTATCCTACTGAGCCATCTCCCTGGCCACTTAGGATGTAATATTGGGAGAAGACTCAGTTAAGTAAAATGTAAGTCATACTGTCTTATCACCATGCTTCTGAGAGAGTCAGTCCTGGCTGTACTTCTGGGTTACACGAGGGTTAATAGAAGTTTTGTTCTGTCTTGATTTGGGAGTAGCAATGGAAGGGGGGTATAAGTTTATTTGTTTTCTGAAAAACATAAGATGGTTTCTAGGGAGCATGATATAGTGCTTGTTCACTGTTAGGGCCCCTCATATCAACTGCTACAGAGTCACCTCCCTAACCTTAGTGATGCAGATCATCAGGCAAATGTCTTTCTTAGAGACCTTGTTGGGTGTCTGGCAATTTGTGTCTTCCCTACATGTGATAATCCAGGAGTCTCGACTCCTTGGGACACATGGTGCCTGTCTTTAAGGTGGGGCCACCTCTGAGTAGTCTGCCCAGATCCTTTCCATTAGGCAACTGCAGAGCAGAGAGCTATGGATCACACAAGACAGTCACTACCAGTACATGGATATACAAAATATGACCTGTGTTTCATGAGCAAGGTCCAGGCCCTTGGGCCAACAGTGCCAAGGAGGCCCCAACTGAGGATAAGGGGCTGGTAAGAATCACACATGTTCTTGCTTTGAGCTTGGTTCTAAAAGCTATCCAGTCATGGCATAACATGTTGCAGAAGAAAGATGTAAGGTGGTAGAAATTAGTTGTGAAGAGGGCAGAACCCTTGGGCATAGTTTTCTGCAGCTTTCCACTAGCCAAGGGCAGCTCTAGCTATGTTGTGTGGGATGGAGACACATCCTGCTGGGCTAAGATAAGATGCCAAAGCTCTGCATTTTCCTCAAGTACCCTGTGGGCTGGAGTTGGGATGCAGGAGGCGACATAATTACTTGCTGATGTGGGAAGCTCCAACTGATGGCGCGAGGTGGGGAAATGCAACCCCCTTTCTGTACGTGGCTCCTAGAGAAGCAGAGGCAGCAGCACTCTAGTCATGCCCGGAGTGTGAGACAGAAGTGCTGAGCTGGGGCAGGGAGAGAAGGCTCCGCATGTGGGGGGCCTGGAGTGCCGTGGAGGCTTGGTGTACCTGCCAGGGTGCTGTTGGCAGCTTCTTCCCAGTGCTAGACCAAAACCTCCCATGTATCTGTTTCAAGGGCCTCCCAGCCCTGCCTGAACTTCCTCTCTGGGCTGCATCTTGGCAAGAGTTTGATGGCTGGGTGCTGTCGCTGGGAAGCTCTGGCTCTGCAGAGGTCTGTGCTCAGTATGTGTTGGGAGAGGATTAGGCAGGAACCTTTTAGAGACTTAAATTCCTTTGTGGTACAACATATAGAACCCTCTCCCCAAAGGTGTACATGGATGCCTCATTTCCATGCAGACCAAATGGAAAATGACCTCAAAAGTAGAAATGGAGAAGTCTGAAAAAAATGAAGACATCTCTGATTAAGGGAGCAGGCAGGCAACCCTGCCTCTGTGGAGTCAGGTAAGCTTCTCCAAAATCACCACACTCTGCTTGGGTGTATTTATCCCATTTTGAAGACACTCACTGGGTAAGGACAATGTGTGCTTTCTTTCATGTCTTTAAGCTCTTCCAGAGAGAAGACTATGCATGTGGTGTGCAATCCGGGTGACATGCTCCGCATCCCATTATCTGGGACATCAAGGTTACTACAGAAACACTTTATAGCTGTTGTCCCCAGGGACAGTTATGGAAATAAGATGTCTATCTCAGAGATCTCTCAGCAAGGAAAAGAAATGATAAATAAATAGAAATAAATAAATAAACCTCAAAAAGTAACTCACAAACATTTTTGCAAATATAAAGTGCGTGAGCTATTGTATCCTGAGGGTATAGAATTAACTCGCACAATGATAATTTATATTTTATGTGAGTTTTATTTTTATACACCTGCTTTTCTTTGCAATTCATGAAAAAACATATTGATATCAAGGCAATTGCGCTGTCACAGAATTCATAATCCTAACTGGGAGCCTTCACATCAATATGACACGTCTCTTTTATGCTAACTCCAGCAATTTAGAAAAAAATACAGGTTATAAACAGCTAATGAAACTTGCCTATTTGTTGTCTGATACATTTGCTCTCTGTTCACTGGTGTCAGGAAGTTCCCATAGCCTTGTATAAAAGGCTGTCTTGGGGAGGGCCAGGTCTGTGTCCATCCCACCTCACCTAGTGTCACCTATGCAGCTGGTGGCTAGGCTAGTTTTAGCAAGCTTTACATTATAATCTGTTTTTATTGGGGGGGGGGTTCAGACTATGAATTTTAGGCTGAAGTTCATAAAATCCCCTCAGTAGTTTGACCCTGAAGTCAGAACGTATTCAAGGCACAGGGCAGTAGGTAGGCACAGGGGCCAGCCAGCCCACTCTTATGCTTGGGCCAGCCATGAAGGAGTTTGGATTTTGTGGATCAGGTGGTCTGCACTGGAGTAGCTCAAGCGGAGAAGTGCAGAAACAGCACCTACCTGGACAGCTCTGACCACGGAGCTGGATCTGAGTCTCCTGTAATTTTTATTTTTCCTGAAACGCTGCTTTCTTCACTTTTCTGTCCATTTCAAAAATGCAAAAGTCATTTTCAGTTCACCTGCAGCACATCAATAGGAAGCCAGCAAGGAGGCCCTGGCTGTCATGTGGGACTCTGGGTAGGATGCTTGGTGTTGGCTTGGGTCTGCCTGTGCCACCTGGTCACCAGCTGGGGAGCTAGTACTCCCCTAGGAAGCCCCTTAACTCTGGCATTTTTGCCGTCTGATGAAGATCTGCTGCTACGCCCCTCAAGGGTGCCATGGAAAGGAGGGAGGGGAAGTGCATGAGCGTACTGGGGTGGTTAGGGCAGAGCTGGCGAGCCAAGGTGCATGCTGTGGTCTCTGCTGCCCTGTGACCTGATGGGCCTGAACTCGCACACTCTCCTGTGCACCTGCACAGGATGATCATCTGGAGTTTAAATGTCTTGGCTCCCCAGGATACTGGATGGGAGCAGAGGGCACCAGTCTGGCAGGAGGTGGCTGTTTTGGTCTTGCAGGCCTGGGTTCCAAACCTTGTATCCACTCCTCACCCTGTGACTATAAAACTCTCCTGTCCTTGCTGGGTCTTGTTGTCCTCAAGGCCTTTCTAGTTCAGAGTCCCAGCCCCCAGGACCCTGCTAACTTGACATAGCAGGGCTCTGCAAGACAGCACAGGATCTTTAGCTTAAAGGACGTGGGAAGAGGAAGAGTGGTTTGCAGTGTCCTCCTGGGGTATCCTTGCTTCCTTCATGGCCAAATGAAATGGAACACTGTGATGCAGGCAGAAGAATTCAGTATTTGCTACCCAAAGGCTGTTCAGACCTCCTTCTGTCTGTCCCTCTCCCTGTTTCTACTCCTCCTCATCTCCCTCACACATGCTCAGCCCTGGTTTATGGTCAAGGCTTCAGCGCTTTTCATGGGGAAGGAAGGGTCACAGGAGGGAAAGGGGACACTGTGAGACAAGGATGTGATGTGGGGCAGGCACTCTGGTTCCAAGCCTATTTCCCAAGGCCAAGATATTTCTCAGGGTCCACAGCACTCCTGTGGTGAGCTGTCCTCAGAACCTGGTACCACTCCAGGGAGCTGAATGCCAGGAGATGACATGGCCTGCAAGAGCTTCCAGCCAGCTGCACAATATTCCTAGGAGGCTAGCAAAATGGGGAAGAGGAGTCATAGGGGCCATACATGGCTGAGGAGAAGCCAGACCTTGTGTTCACTCTTGTACATGGAAAACATAGTCATCAAATTAGGCATGAAACAGCAGCAGTAAATACTCCACTTTCTTCTGATGCTGGTATTGGGTATGTAATATTAGGCTGAAGCCCTGGTATTGCAATGAAATTTAGTTAAATTCTTTTGTGGGGTAGTTAACTGACTCATCAGAAACCACTCACATAATTCTGGTGAGCTAATGATCCTGACACAGGAGGCTGAAGGGGCTGAGAGTCCTCCTAAGGTGCAGAGTGAAGGGCAGATGGACAAAGGAATAGTTTGTCATTTACAAGGAAGAGTAGAGCTGAAGCCACTGCTTGCCCCACCCTTCCCGCATTTCCAGCAGGTATTTAGATATTGCCCTCCACTCTGTACCACACAATGGCCAGGCCTCTGTATGGTTTTTAGCTCAGGTTGGGTATTATTTGGCTTTATGCCAGGGTTCCATCAGCTCTGCCCCATGTTACCCTTTACTCCACACTGCTGGGTCTGCCTCTGATTTCCGCATCCAAGATCACATGGCTGAGCTTGAGTTAATCCGGGAACATCTGAAGCCGAGCCCATCCCATCCTTTGCTGTGAAGACAGAGAGCTGAGCATGTGGGTGCTGCACTCAGGCAGGGTATAGCATGTAGGCATCTGAGCCTTGCCTCAGATGCCTGCAGAGTCTTCCTGCTTACATTAACTGTCACATGTACCATATCAGCTGCTACTGTCACATTTCTAGTCCAGGTGAGCTTCTTTGTCATTATGAGTTTTCTCGCAATGGGCTAACGTCTTCCTTTATGGAGTTTCTATAAAACATTTCAAATGAGTACTATTTGTTTATATATTTTGATTTTTTATGTATTAGGTACAGGCTCATAGTGATCCTCCTGTTTTCAGCCTCCCCAGTGCTGGGGTTGCAGGCGTGCATCACCACACTTAGACTTGGTTGCCAGCTCAGTGTGCCCAGGGGCAGGGCCCGTGGGACAAGTGGTGCCAGGGACAAACCCTGGTATTTTGCTTTCATATGATTTTTGAGAATAGTCATCACTTTGTCATTCACTATTAATATAGAAGTTCTTGCTGCATTCTTCCATTAGACTTACCTTTCTTTTACAGGATTCTCCACCTCTGCACACACTCTTTCCTTTGTTTCTTTGGTAGGAGGAGGGATCTAAGATTGGATTATGACTAGGCTGGGCTCTGACTTGCAGGTGTCCTGTTTGTAGGACATGGTACCAGGAACATTCTGTGAAGATTTTGAGGCAAGAGAAGGAAAGGAGGAGGTTGCGGGGGAGAAGATGGGAAGAGTGAAGAAGCACCATGGAGGAAGAGAAGATGATCAGTAGAGCAGGGGAAGGAGTGACAGTGATGAGCTGACTGCTGGTGGGTGTGGGGCTTTTTTATATCACTCCCTTCAGCTAATGTCCACACCATTATTTCAGGGTCTGTAGCTCCTGTGGGTTTGAAAGCTAAGGCCTTTTCATGGTATGGAGCATATAGCAAGAATAAAACACCTGCCCCAAGTTATACATCTGGTGCTATATATTTACTTTCCAGGAGAAATAAAACAAATATGAAGCAAAGAAATGAAAGCTTAACTTTCTCTTTAGAAGCCAGAGAAGAGATGTGCCTGGAGGATTAGAGATTAGAAGACAAGCTTGGTTTCTGACTGCATCCTGCAAATGAGTGTATGCAATGAGCCATGAGTTGTAGACCTGACCCCTGGTCATAGCGCTGCCTACAACTTGTGTTTGGCTGTCCAGGGGATGCTCAGTCTGCAGCCATGAGAGTTCTGACCAGGGCTTCACTGAACCACCCCTGAGAAAGAGAGGGACAGAGAGAGAGAG
>NW_004524696.1:6952568-6959866 GCF_000260255.1 Octodon degus | reverse complement strand
AGAGACAGAGACAGAGAGACAGAGACAGAGAGAGACAGAGAGAGAGACAGAGAGAACCCACCCCACTGCTGGTTCTCTGGCAAAGAGCAAGGCCTGACACAGATGAAACTCCCTAGCAGGCCGCTCTCTCAGGAGCACAACTTTTCCCCTTCCCAGGAAAAAACAATGTTATTATTATGTTTTTAATTCCCTAATGTGTGACTCAGTGGCCCGTATCATCTTACACAGAATGAATGAAAAGTGAGGGCCAGGCTGTGTGGTCAGTGTTTTCAATATCCCCCCTGCTAGCCATTACATCACCCAGCTACTCTCTAAGAGGATTTTCAGCAGGCTTGGCTTCGTTATTAAAATAGTAATTAATTTTTTCCTCTTCACAAAACCCAAGGACCTTCAGATGGCAGCCTCAGGAGAGAGGGCGATCCCCTTTTGAAAGTGGCCTTTTTGGAAGCCATAATCGGCTCTCCAGCCTACAGTACACATGTTCCCCAGTAAATGTGATTAAAGAGCCACACAAAAACCCCCTTGCAGAAAATTAATTCAGTTTCCAGAATAAAAAGTCTGATAAAGTTGTGCGATGCTCTGATGACAACACATAATAGAAGGGTAGAGTTTTATCCCCTTGAAGGATAAATGAATGGCCAGAAAGGTCTAGTAGTTCCCAGAGTAAAAACATCTGCTACAGCTAATTCACTTTAGCTTTGGATTGTGAAATTCATTAGCCATATCAGGCAGCGGTGGTTTCAAACACCCTGCTAGGAAGTGCAGGTTCTCAGGCTAGGATGCCATGTGTCATCCCTGCCTATAGTCAGGGTCTTGTCTGCTCTAGACTGGAGGCACATGTCCTCCCCGAGAACTCAGAAGGCATGGGGCCAATTGTGGGAGTGTTGTCTATCCTCTTTGTGGGCTGGCTTCTCCAGGTAGAAACGGGGGCTGCCAGCTGCAGGGGTAAGGCCTTGCTAAGGGCCCCAAACAAGAAGCCACACAGCTGGCTTCTTTCCTAAGACGAAATGGAAAAATCCCTGTACCAGAGTTTCTTATTATTCTCATATCTAATGAGATAAAGAGACACTGAATTATTATTTGCTGTGGCCGTTTCCACACTGAAATAATAATTGTTAATATCCTCGAGTGAAAGCACGCTCTTTCTCAGGGAGCTCCAGCCCCGGCAACCTCGCACATTTAAACACAGTGATTATCAGCAATCACCCCCTTGAAATTCCTCCAGATTTTTGTCAGTGTGAGAATGCATACAGAATGAAGATAAGATACATTCTTTTCTGTTTCAGTCATTTTTCATACATCTGAGTTGGACATCTTCAGAAATAGGAATAATCTTGTTCCATTTTTCGTCCTTGGCTTAATGAATTAATGGGCCTAAAGTGAACACATGTGGATCCACTCATGTGGAAGAAGGCTACCACCTGTGTGAATGCTGTTGGACACAGCCTGAGAACGTGACAGCTTGAGAAGGTGGCGTCAAACTGAATCAACATGTCCCGAATGCCTTCTTGCTTTGCTTTTAATTTTGCAGAGCAGTTCTGGGACTCTCCACAGCTCTGTAGCATCACTGAAAACATTTTGGCACATTATTGGCACAATTCTGACAAATTTGTTTAAAGTGATTGCCCCATAAGGAGACCCAGTGTGTGCTGTTGGCTAGCTGTGCCACCAGAGTGGCGCCTGACACTTTACACATTGTTCCTCCATGTCTTCAAACTTTGCTGCTGGCCTTGTGGGGTCCACATAGCAGCTTCTCCAGCTCTCTGGTCCTTGCAGTGGGCCACTCCCCATGTGCTGAGCCTCTGTGGTCTCCTCCTGCAAGATGCTGAGGACTGAGCTTCAGATGGGTGCGCAGAACCGTGCCTGAAAACCAGGAAACACTTAGTTTGTGTTATTTGTCATTTAAACTTATTATTGCTTAGCTACAAGTATTCACATCTTCCATACCTAAAAATGGAAGCGCTTAAGCTTCCCTTGCTTAAAAACACACAGCATGAAAAATTAAGCTTGTTATGTCTTCTAATGTTTCATTCCTTTGATTTAGAAGGAAGTTGGCCTTGCTCTGTGTTCGTGCTGTGATCACAGAGTGGCAGGAGTGTCCCTTAAAGCCTCCCTCTCCGCAAAACAGGCCTCACTGGGGTCTGCAGGTAGGGGCCAGTGATTCAATTACTTGTGTAGGAAAGATGAAAGGGCAGGAAATGGCTGTCATGGCCCCAGAGGAAATATTTGCAGAAAAAGAAGCACACCAGCAAATAAAGTGCTAATTAATGTCCAATTCCAGCATTGATAAACAGACCACAGCAGTAGGCAGGACCAAGCCCCCTTCTTGTGAATTGGTAGCGGAACATAGTTGTTCCTTATTTTCAAATCCATGAGGCCTTTGGAAAGAGAGGGCTTCCTAACCTTTGGAGTGTCTACTTTATGTTCTTTCCCTCAGGGATGACCTTTGGCTTTGAGTCTCTTGCGGGGCTTAGTGCCCAGGGTACACATACTTGCAGTGCTTCTCTGAATTTTGCCCACGTAGCTGGCAAGCCAGAGCTCTGGAGGTGTGGGCTGGGCTGGGTCAACCAGTTGTGGACAGCCTTTAGTAGGAAAGGACCCTGGCTTTAAGAAGTGAAATTATCATTATTTGAAGATGACATCATACTATACATAGAAGACCCCAAAAACTCCACTAAGAGACTTGTAGATTTAATACCCAAATTCAGTAGAATAGCAAGATACAAAGTCAACACTTGGGGTGGGGGAGATGGTTCTAGGGGCCAGGGAGATGGCTCAGTAGAGTTAAGTGCCTCCCTGGCAAGTGCAAGGTCTGAGTTCAATCTCCGGTTCCGCAAAAAACAATAACAACAACAACAACAACAACAACAACAACAACAAAACAAAGTCAGCACTCAAAAAAACAATACCAAGGACTTTATATAAGCTGCGCAGAAGAGTTTCATTAAAAAAACCCACACAAAATAGCTAGTAATTTTCCTCTGTCATCTTATATTAATTATTCTTGCTAATATTGTATTTATTATTTTGTAGTACTGGAGATTGAATCCAGGGCCTTCACACCGAGCTATACCTCCTGCCCCTTTTAAATTTTGAAACTCTAAGTCATTAAATTGCCCAGGCTAGGCTCAAACCTTGTGATTTCCTATCTCAGCCTTCCAGAGTGCTGGGCCTGCAGGTGCACAACTCCACACCTGGCTTTCTATTGACTATTCTATGCCGTGTTGCTACAATGTGCATGGACTCGTGTCAGCGAAAGGCATGGTGGGCAAAGGCATGAAGGTGCAGTTTAATTCTTTGCTTTTACTTGACACACTTTGTCTTACACATCAATGATCATGAATCAGTACAATCAAAATCAACTATAAAGGAGAAGAGATGTGATATCTGGAAAGCCTTGGCGTTCCCGAATATCTCAGTGGTGCCATTTGTGCTGCTGAAGCCTCCCTGCAGCTTGGCCAGCACAGGGTGCTTAGGTAGCGCGGTCCTTGATCCCAGCTCCAGACCAGGCTGCCTAGGGCCTGACTGGCCACAGCGTCCAGTGCTGGGAAGCTCAGTGGTACAATCCTCAGGGTAGACTGGTGAGTTGAAGAGGCTGCTTACGCTTTATTTTTTCAACTATTGAGTTCTTATTTTCAGTGAAAACACTGCTTCTGTGATCTCGCAATTGGTATCCGCGTCTGACTAAATGTGTTGCCAAGGAACAAAGGAAAGCCTCCATTAGCCAGGGAATGTCACGATAATTATTTCTGGTGTGAGCATCTGAGAATCACATCAGAAAGTAGACTTTTTGGGAGGTGCTGATGAGTGAATGCCAGAAATAATAATCTGACATTAAGCCTTTGTGATCTGACCAAATGAATGTCTAAGAAGAGGTTTTATGGTAGAGTCAGATTGTATGCTATTTCATGAATGCATTTCTTTTAGAATGTAAATGACAGAAAAATTATTCATTTATACCTATAATCAAACTACAAGTTTAATAGATAATGAAAATGCACACAAAAACTGTTAAAATGACAGCAGAAATATGGCTTCAATCAACAAAAGGCAAGACATTCAAAGTGAGTTGAGAACTTTAACAAAAATGCTTTTATTGTGTTGGATCAGGGCTCCCCAATGCTGGGAGCAGCTTAATGTTCTGCAGATACCTTTGATAGGAAATCATGCCTTAGTTTGAAAAGAATTTTTATGCAGAGAGAGAATGTGTGTATGTGTGATTGGAGAGGGTTTTGCCGAATAATTTAGGACTAAAATCTCAGATCAAAATTCCCAGAGGACATGATCACTTCATTGTCCAGAAAGGAAGGTGTTTCCCAACTGAAGTTTGGACTGAGTAGTGTTGGCGGAGAACTTGAGCCCCTTCAGAATTCTACCTTCTTAGCTTGAACGGATCAAATCTTGGCACCTCCAAATGGCATGCAAGTCCTTTTTCTGTATAGGTCTCTAAGGTGTCGAGTGAGTCCACATGGGAACCATGGCTCACTTCTTTAATTCAGCAACATCATGTTGCCCAACTACATTGAGGTGAGAGGAAAACTGCCTGGAATCCCAGCCTCCAGGGCAGCCGTGGCTCTAGGAAACCTGCTAGGAGCTGGCTGTTTTCATCTGTCTCGGGGTTTCCTCCCTCACACTCAATGCTATGCAATTGTGGACTTTCCTGTAATTACTTTTAATTTGTGGGTTTTGTCTTCCCAAGCTAGTTAAAAGCCAGTTAGTTTGTTGTTCTCATTTGATTTTTCAAAAACAGTTGGGGTAGTTGATCTTTTTCTTCTTTTTAAAAATTCTCTTCATATTTTAGAGACTACAAAGTAGTAATAAAGAAAACCCCACATTAGAAATGAAACAAAATTTTACTAAGCTAAGTAATAGGAATTCAACAATAGTTGCTGTATTGCATGATGTTATCTTCAAATTAGTTGTTTAGGTTTACAGTTATAAACTTACAAAATTGGATTTTCAAAAACAAAACAACAAAAAAAAGTTATAAGAAAAAAAAAAGAATTAAAAAAATGTGCCCCATCTTGTCAATCTCGAAAGCTAAGCTGGGCCTGGCCTTGCTAGCACTTGGATGGATCTTTCTCTTCTAGAAACACTTTTTCTTTATTTCTTTATCGCCAACGATTTGCCTGGTTTTTCCTGGCCTCTTCTTGTTCCTTCCCTTAGTCATTCCTTGCTACATTCTTCTCTATGTGCCTGTGTTCCTGCTGCTGTCCCTTGGCACTGGGCCTGGGTGCATGGTCAGACATCAGACCTGGCATCTGGCATTTCCTGATGGCTGACACAAGCGAGCTTGGCACATGTGCACTGCAGCAGCCAAAGGCCCTGCTTCTCAAGGCCAAATGCAGACAGAGGACTCTGCCTACTCTTCCCTCAGGAGTCACAAGTGCTGGGAGTGGGCAGGGAAAAAGACCATCATTGGAAGAACAAAACAAAGCAAGCATATCTCCAATAGCTTTATAGGTCTTTATAGCCTTGCAGAATAGATCAATCACTCATTAGAAAGTGTACGCTTCTGCAGGTATGGTGGCTTCCTTCAGCAACATTGGTCCTACCATCTCTTGCTCTTGTCTCTGCCTTATGCCACTTGTACCAATCACCAGGTAGACAAGAGGCATGAGTAGGGCCAATGAAGCACCGCAAACATCTAACCAGGTGGGTCCATCTGGTACATGTACCTGAAAGGTGTTATCAGAAATGCTTTGGAGGGTTGACAAGATTGCTCAGTCCACTAAGCACCTGCTTAAGCAAGTGCAGAGACTGGGATTTGATCCTTAGCACCACATGCCATTCCACCCTTGCCCCTGGCTGAGCCAAACCAGCCACTGAGACTGGGTGTGGTGGCACATGTCTGTAATCCCAGTGCTGGGGAGGCTGAAAATAGGAGCATCACTGAGTCTGAACTGCATAGCGAGACCTTATACCAAATATATAAAAATAACCCAAAAAACAAAAATCAAAGTTTTGGGTTGACAAACAGGAGACACTGAAGTGGACTTGCTGCTTGTGGGCCTAGCTGTGCACATTGACCAGCTGGCTGGCACCCTGTCTTCCCACTTCCTTCTGGCTGCTACCTAAGACTTCTTGCTTTTCATGTTCTTCCTGACTGCCAGAAATGTGGCTTGAGCAGACCCAGAGCCATGCTGCAGACTAAGCTTCAGGGTGCTGGGAAGGGTGTAGGGGGAGGGAAGGGCCTATGTCTCACTTTGTGCCAGTCTCTGTGTTTGGGACCTGATGGGGCTTCCTACCTGTCTCAGTCCACCTGAGACTATTTGTGACTTATGCAAAACAGGAATTTCTTCCTCAAAGTTCCGGAGGAAGGGAAGTCCAAGGTTCAGCATCTGGAGAAGGCTAAAGATGATGCTTCTTGCTGTGCTGATCTCATCCAGCCCCTGCTAAAGAGCCTATCCCATTTCCTACAGGCCCCTCCCTTACAATGCTGCCCTGGAGACTGAGCTTCATAGCTCTTGAAAGGGCAAAGAGGCCCCAGTGGACACTCACATGGGTCCTGCACCCTACCCCCATTTTCAAATAGAATTTCAGTCTTTACATTTTAATATCTGGGGGAAAATTGTTTATTGGTTTTGCCAAAAAGTAAACTTGGAAATGCAGCTTGGACTGAGGTGATACACTCTTGAACAATAATAGTGCCCTACTATTTATGCCGTGGAACACAACTGTACCTTGAATTTTGAAAACCTGAGTAGCGTGTGATGAATGAACTACTTGGTGATTTATACCACAGTAACTCTCTGCCTCTGATTGCTTTCCTCTCTTTCTCAGCATTCTTTTCCTGGAGGGAACTGGCCAGCCTCTGCATTCCAGCACTGTGACCACTGTTCCCTGGGTGTCCAGCCAGCCAGGTCCCTGCAGCTCCTCCTCTGTGGTCTGGCTGTGATCCCTCTGATTCTGCAAGACCCTTGCTTGATTTTCATTTTCACCTGATTCTGCTTTGCTCGCTATCACTTCCTTTCTTCTCCTACCTCATTCTCACTCCTTTTTCAGTCAGATACCCAGAGTTTTTCCTTCAGGAGCCCTCCCTGGCTGCTCCCTCTGCTGCCAGGTCACCGTGGCTGTGGATGTGCCTTCCCACTCCTGTTCTCTGCTGCCTGCCCTTGGCCACACTTTCACAGTTGGGCCCTCTCATTATATTGCACAGCTCCTGGCATTGCTGGTAGATGGACACTTGGACCTGGATCCCCTTCCAGGGCCATTCTCGGGACTTGTGCTCCAGTGTTTTTTTTTCCCATAATTTTATTGAGAGACAAATAGCAATGAGACAGTTTCAAATCAAATTG
>NW_004524696.1:6933607-6948153 GCF_000260255.1 Octodon degus | reverse complement strand
GTGTGTTAGTTATTGAAACTGTCCTAGCGATTTGATTTGAAACTGTCTCATTGCTATTTGTTTATCAATAAAATTATGGAAAAAAAGAAAATAAAGTCACCATTTTATGTTAAAAAAAACTAATAGTGCTGCCATAAACATAGATACACATATATCACTATGATACTTTTTAGTTCCTCCAGGAATATTCCTAGTAGGGGGTTGGCTGGCTTGAATGGGATTTGCAGTCCTAGTTTTTTAAGGCATCTCCACACTGATTTCCATAATGGTTGCACCAGTCTATATTCCCACCAGCAGTGGAGAAGGGTTCCTTTTTTCCCACAGCCTCTCCAACATTTGATGTTGGTTGATTTTTTTATGATAGCCATTCTTTCTGGGGTGAAATGGTATCTTAGTGTTGTTTTAATTTGCAATTCATGAATGGCTAGAGATGGGGAGCATTTCTTCATGTATTTATTCAGTTCTTTAATTTCATCCTCTGAAAAGTGTGTGTTCATCTCAGATGCCCATTGATGGACTGGGTCTTTAAATTTTGGGACCATAATGGTTTTTAGTTCTTAATAAATTCTAGAGAGCAGACCTTTGTCTGAATGGTTATTAATTAAGATTTTTTTCCCCCATTTGTGGGTTGTCTTTTCACTTTGTTGGTAATGTGTTTTGACATGAAAAAACTCAATAGGAGGAAGTCCCAGTCGTTAATTCTTTCAAGTGTTAACCATGCAATTTAATTTTTGTTCATGAACACTTTGCCTACTCCTATGTTTTCAAGAATTCCTCCTACTTTCTCTTCCAGGATATTTAGTGTTTCTTTTTAATGTTTAAATCTTTAATTCATTTTGACTTTAGCTTTGTGTATGGTGATGGACTTGGGTCAACTTTTAGTTTTCAGCATGTGGTGAGCCAATTTTTTGAGCACCATTTGTGAAAGAGGCCTATCTTTCTTCCAGTAAGCTGTCTTTCTTTCCTTTTGTTAAAGATCAGGAGGCTGAGTGTGTTTGTAGAGGCTTCTGCATCTTCTAATCTATTCCATTGATCTTCAGGTCTATTTTGTTGGCAGTACCATGCTGATTTTATCACAGTAGCTTTGTAGTATAATTTCAAGTCAGGAATTGTAATACCGCCTGCCTTGTCTTTGTTGCCAAAAATTGCCTTTGCTATTCTAGGTGTTTTCTGGTTCCAAATATACTTTAAGAATGATATTTCTAGGTCTGTGAGGTATGTTGTTGGTAGTTTGACAGAGATTGCATTAAACTGGCACAACAATTTTGGGCAATGGCCATCTTCACAATGTTATTTCTTCCTATTCAGGAGCAGGGAATATCTTTCCACTTTTTGAAATCCTCTATGATCTCTTTTTTTCAGAGTACTGTAATTTTCCTGAAAATTTGACTTCTTTAGTTAGATTAATTCCAGATATTTCGTTTTCCATGGTGCTACTGTAAAAGGTATTGTTTCTCTAATTTCTATCTCAGTGTGTTTGTTATCTGTGTAGAGGAACGCTATTGATTTTTGGGTACTGACTTTGTGTCCTTCTATGCTATTGAATTTCCGTATTAATTCTAGTAGCTTCTTGGTGGTGTTCTTTTGGTCTTCCAAGTAAGGTATTATGTCATCTGCAAATTATGATAATTTACCTTCCTCTTTACCTATTCTTATTCCTTTTGTTTCTCTATCTCACATTTAATGGCTCTAGCTAATGATTCCTGAGCCATATTGAATAGGAGGGTGATAGAGGACATCCTTGTCTTGTACTGGATCTGAGAGTACAAGATTTATGTTTTTTCCTATTTAGAATTATATTAGCCATTGGGTTGTCATTGATGGCTTTTATCAGGTTGAATAAGAGGTTATCTATTCCAATTTTCTCTAGGACTTTGAACACGAATGAGTGTTGGTGTTTGTCAAAAGCCTTTTCTGCATCAATTGAGATGATCATGTAGTTTTTAGATTTGGCTCTACTGATATTGTATATTACATTTATAGATTTGTGTATATTGAAACATCCTTGCATCCCTGTGATGAATCCTACCTGGTCTTGTTGTATAATCTTCTTGATGATTTGCTGTGTTGTATTTCCTAGGATATTATTGAGGATTTTTGCATCTATGTTTATAAGGGAGATTGGCCTATAGTTCTTTTTTTTTAGTTGCGCCTTTCCCTGGTTTTGGTATCAGTATAATACTTGCCTCCAGGAGTGATTTTGGGAGGATTTCTTCCTTTTCAATTTCATTGAAGCATTTGAGGAATATAGGGATTATATATTCCTTCAATTTCTTGTAGAATTCAGCTGTGGATCCATCAGGGCCTGGACTTGTCTTTATCAGTAGACTTTTTAAAATTATGTTTCATATTTTGTTGGCTGATATTGGGTTATTGAGAGTTGTTATATCTTCTTGATTCAGTTGTGGTAATTTGTACCTTTCTAGGAATCTGTCCATTTCTTCTGTGTCTTCTGTTCTGTGAGAGTAAAGGTTCTCAAAGTAGCTACTGACAGTCTTCTGAATTTCCACTGGGTTCTTTGGTAATTACACCCTTTTCATTCCTTATTGCTTGTATTTGAATTTTTTCTTTCCTCCTTTTGATGAGGTTAGCCAGGGGCTTATGAATTTTTTTCAGTCTTTCAAAGAACCAGCTTTTTTATTCAATAATTCTTTGAACTGCATTCTTTATCTCAATTGAATTAATCTCTGCTCTAATCTTTATTATTTCTTCCCATCTTTGAGCTCTGGGTTTGGTTTGCTCTTCTTTTTCTAGATGTCAGAGGTGCAACCTTAGGGTGTTTATTTGTTCCCATTCTGTTTTCCTAATGTGTGAGTTTGCAGCCATAAATTTCCCTCTGGGTACTTCTTTCATCACATCTTATAAATTCTGATAAGTTGTACTTGAATTTTTATTGAATTGTAGATATTGTTCAGCTTCTTATATAATTTCATTTGTGACCCATTCGTTGCTGAGTAGGGTATTATTTAATTTCCATGTATTTATGGGGTTATTCTGTTTTCTTGTCTTATTTCCAGTTTCATTGCACTGTGGTCAGATAATATGCATAGGATAATTTCTGTTTTCTTGCATATACTTAAGCATGACCTATGGACTAGTATGTGGTATATTTTAGAAAATGACCAATGCTCCGCTGAAAAAAAAATGTGTGTTCAGCTGTTGTTGCTTGGAACACTCTGTGCATGTCCACTAAGTCCATTAGTTCCAAATTCTGGTTCAGTTCTGCTACCTCTTTGCTAATTTTTTGTCTCGTTGACCTATCTTTTTGGGATAAGGGGTTGTTAAGATCTCCTGTTAAGATTGTGTTACTGGATATCAGATTTTTCATGTCCATTAAGATTTGCCTTACATAGTTGTGTGCTGCTGTGATTGGTACATATACAGTTATGAGTGTGACCTCTTTCTCCTTATTTTTTCCCATAACCAGTATGTAGTGGCCTTCTTTATTTCATTTGATCATTCTTGGTTTGAAGTTGAGACTGTCTGAGAACAGGATTGCTACCCCTGCTTTTTTCTGAGGGGATGGGACATGTAGTACTGTTTTCCATCCTTTGACTTTCAGCCTATGAATTTCTTTATGAGTTAAGTGTGTTTATTGCATACAGCATATTGTTGGATTTTGTTTCCTAATCCACTGTGCCAGTATATTTCTTTTAATTGGTGAATTGAGTCCATTTACATTGATGGTTAGAATTGAGATGTATTGATTTACAATCAACATGTTATTTACCTGCTGTTTGCTCTTTTTTCTCCTGTGTTTTAATTGTTTTCTCTATTTAGTGGGTTACTTCTGTTCTTGTTTGTGGAGTTCTGATCTATTTGGTCCCTCTCTACATCTTTTGGTAGTCTGTGTAAGGTTGGCTTTGTCATCATGAAATTCTTTAGCTGTTCTTTGTCATGGAAGTATTTCACTTCTCCATCAAACTTGAAAGATAGTTTTGCAGGGTATAGTAGTCTTGGCTGGAGTTTGTTTTCATAGAGAACTTGAAGTACTCTGCTTCATGCTCTTCTTGTCTTCATGGTTTGTGAGGAGAAGCCTACCATTATTCTGATAGGTTTTCGTTTAAATGTGATCTGTTTTTTTTTCCTCCAGTGGCTTTCAGTATGTTTTTCTTGTGCTTTACTTCTGGAATCTTGACTATTGCATGTCTTGGTGTAGTTTTATTTTTTTATTTGTTTTTTTCATAATTTTTTTGAGAAACAAAGAGCAATGAGACAGTTTCAAATCAAATTGGTAGGACAGTTTCAATAATTAACACATTGCATTCTTTCTTCCTAGTGGTTAATTGCTGTATAAGATGCGGACATGATATCCTATTTACAAACAGCATTAGAACAAATCACTCTATTCATTAAGAGAATGTAGTTTTAATTGGGTTGAAGTTATTTGGAGTTCTGTATGCTTTGGTTACTGAATGTCAGACTGCTTTCTCACAGTCTCATGTTTTTCATTTTTGCATCATCTTGAAGGTGATGAATTATTTTTTCCTCCATTCTAGTTGTTTTTAAGAGATCTTTTCTTACTTTTTCACTGGCTGAGAAAGCGTCTTCAAGATCTGAAACTCTATCTTCACTTTCACTCAAATGTTTTTTCAAGCTTGCGATTGAAATTTTAAGTTCCTTTATGTCTATTTGACTCTGCTTCATGCGATCCATTCCTGTATTGCTGATTGAAGAAATCTATCACTTTTCTAATCTCCTCTGTTTTTTTAATGTGTCTTCTTGAGAAGCAATTATTAATTCTTTTACTTCAGAGATTATTTCTGATCTGATTTTCTGTATATGTTTTTGCATGTGATTCTTTACTCCAGACGCTATTAATTCAGACATTTCAATTGTGCTAGTGTCCTCTGCACTTGTTCTGGGTGGGTTTGGGACCTGAGATTGCATTTTGCTCCTTCTCTGTTATTTTGTATAGCACAGTCCTCTGACCTTTGGTGCAGCGCTTTGGTGCAGTTATAACCTTAGCACTTAGTGAAATTCGGGTGCAGGTCTAATAAGTTTGAGTTGATCCAGTTGTGACTGGCTTGTTTCTAGCTGTTGTGCTGAGCTCCTTGCTGCTGCAGGAGTGGAAATGAACCTGTTGTGCCCTCCTGGCAAGATGTTCTTGTCCAGGATTAGTTGGGTAGTTCTTGCCCCTAGTCTCTCTGCAGGGACTTCAGCTGCAGAGTTTCACCCCAGGCCTGCATGCCAGGCCTGGTCTGGGTCTGGAGGGGTTCAGGGTGTGCAGGGGTGCACAGAAGCTCTCTGATGCACTTACAGGGCCTGGGTTTGGGTTGGTTCTTGGGGTCCAGAGAGCAGAGCAGATGTTCTGACTAACTTGGTGGGCTTGAAAGGGCTCTGGATGGGTGGAGGCATCCTGAGAGCCCGGCAGAGGGTCTCACACAGCATGCCTGTCCTTGGTCCACAGAGGTTCAGAGGCTGCAGGGGAGCCAGAAGTTCTCCCACACACTCGCCAGGCCTGGGCTTGGACTGGGTCTGGGGCGGTCCCAAAAGCACGGCAGAAGTTCTCACTCAGTGGGCTTGGGGGGGGGGTTATGGAGGTGTGGGGGTAGTTTCTGAGAGCATAGAGGAAGGTCTCTTTCACTCAGCATGCCTGGACTTGATCCAGAGAGGTCTTATGCATTGTTTTAAAAGGAAAACACAATAACACATGTGCCATAGTTTTGGCACCACTGGAAAAAAGAAAGTTAGGGTGTTTGTTTCTCTCAGGCCTTCCTGTCCTCAATCTTCAGTGGGAGATGGCCTTCTACTGGTGTTGCCTGAGGTCACCTTCTTTTCTTGTTGTTTGTCCTTTCCTTACTCTGTCCCTCAAATGCCATTTACCAGACAGAAGTGTTGAGAAGCAGTCAGATTCCATCCTGGTCCTGCTTTGAGACATTTAAGGTTCCCCATAAGTTTCAGATCAAGTATGGAGTTTTCAGATAGACACCCAGATACCCCATATTCTGGAAGCCACTTGTGTGGCTGTCTCCTGTGCTCCTCATTTATCATTACCTAATTCAGCTCTTTATTCCTGTCCTCCCCAAGCTCTTCATGTTTGCTTGAGGAATGCTTCAAGAATGGCTGGAATGAACTCTAGCTAGAGTCTCTAAACATGTGCCTTTGCTTAGGTGCCCTGAACCCTGATTCAGTGAGATGATCTCTGATGCTGTGCAGCCTGGGTTATTGGGACTATCCATAGATACAACTCCTCCTCCTCCTTCAAGTTTTCTTAAAGTGTCAGGGAATGGCACTTAAAAATGTAATTTACATGGTACAACAGAAACAGATGCACATGCAATTATGACTTTACTTGAATGTGGGATGCATGGATCTTTACCTCTGCCCAGTAACAAGATACAAGGAGTCCCCCACAACTGAGTTTCTTGCTTCTTGAAACACAAGCTATTTTACACAGTCCTGTACTATTTCATGAGACAGTTTGGGATGGTGGGTCTGATAAGCTGGACTCAGTATCCATTCTGCTTTATTTATTTATTTCGGAATTGGTGATTGAACTCAGGCCTTTGTGCTTGCCAGGCAAGTGCTTATTCTACTCCATTCTGCTTTGATCCTCAGAGAAACCTCAAGTCAGGGTTGGGAGCAGATATATTAGGGAGGGAAGAGGAAAGAGAAAATATATCTTGTGATAAATCCTCTGACACTGAGGGCTTTGCCTATACGGGTCTTAGTGGTCATGGAATTTTAGCCAGGGGTGGAATAGGAGTAACCAAGGGTATATCTCCATCTTTTTTTTGCCATAGTGAGCTTCAGGATTGACTTGGAGTGGGATCTCAGCTCTATATCACCTTATACGCACATCAGTGTCCCCTGGAATGGAACGGGCTTCATTGCCTCTAGCTTCTTTCACAGGCCTGCAGTTTTGTCTTTTTCTAGGTCCTCACTAGGCTGGGGTCTAGTGAAGAGCCACTTCCAAAGCACTTGCTTCCACTTTTTAGTTCTAAGATAGAAGTGCAGGACGAGGTGTGGTGTCTTTCATTTCCTGTCTGCTTCTCAAGTTCCCTGACTTACACTGAATAGAGTTCAGGGATCTTTGTACCATTTCTTCTTATAATAGACACCGTGCAGAGCATCATCATTCCTGTCTGGTTGGAGAGTTCTGTGTCTGCAGTAAATGGGAAGGGCTTTTGGCCTGTTACCAACACAGAGTATGTTAAGTGTTAAAGATTACATATGCTTCAGTTAGTTTAAGTCAATGTATGAACCTCCATACATGTTCACCTTCTCTCACTATCTTCTTCATCTAAGAAGATAAATTCTTGTTTTGGAAGAATTTCTCTGTGTCTTCATGTTCAGTGGTGCTAATTATTCTAACAAGAACAATAACAGAAGGATAACAGCTAGCCTAGTCTTTAAGGGCCTCAAAACCTACATCAACTGACAGGAAATAACACTGAATAATCATATGGAAATAATCTATACTTAGATACATGATGCCAGCAAACAGAAGCAATGAAGAAGAAAGGATCTTAATGAACATGACACGAAGTGGAACAGACCCTTTTGGTGGTAGGAACTTGGTTGGCTATGGAAAGGGAAGTTGCTCCAGAAGGTGGGAGGAGAAGGTGTGTGGGATACCCCAGGCAGATGGAAACAGATGCGGGGATGTAGGCACCTCAGGCCTTGGACTGGGCACAGTGAGTAGCAGGACATAAAGACAGTGGCTCACACACTCTACTGAAGGAGAAAAGTAGATGGTGTGCCTTTCTAAACAGCCTATCAGAGCTAGAAAAAAAAAGAAAGAAATTTTCCATATACCTCAATTCAGCTATGCACAATGATATTATTTAAAAACTATATCCATAAAATAGAAAAAAAATTGCATAGACATTATTTTCATACACCATGAAGTTTCCATAATACTTTAGTAGGATTGTAGAGATTGTTCTAGAGGAGAAGGCCTAGTTGTTGTGAGGAATATATTGAATTTCAGTTACTGTTTTAATTTTGCACACAGAGAAATCCTATAGAATTTGGCTAGAAAAATCTTATTTCTAGTGCTTTGAAAATTGCAATAGTGTGGTCATCTCTTACTGTTTGTGAAACAACAGAGGTAAAAGACTGCACTAGGTAAGCCAAGTCCATTGATCAAGCACCTTCCAAGAGCTCCTTGGAAATGGTCTCTGATGCCTCAGGGCAGGAGCGCCACCACCTGGCCTATAGTGCTCCAGTACACACATCCTTATTGGAAGTCCTCTTATCTTAGGGCCACAGCTGAGCCATCTGCAGGTGGAGTGGACAAATCGTGTCCCAGAGGGTGGCCTCAGTGGCCATATGGTACTGTCCAGTGAGAATGGAGTGACAGCTGGTAGCCAGGAGGCTGAGCTCTTGAGAAGAGAGTCCATGGGTAGCTTGCCCATTGTGTTGACTGTAGTAGGGATAAAGGAAGAAGAGGGTGCCTCTGGGGTCATCCAGCAGATGATGCCCTGGGATGTCCTCCAGAAGTGCTGCAACCAACCTGAGACATGGTGTGAGCCATGCTGGCCGAGATGAGGGATGTTGCTAGGTTCTGTGGGACTCCAGTAGGCAAAATCAGTTGTGCCCTCCCTAGTGACTTCTGTTAGAGACAGCAGTCATGGAAGGTGGCTGCATGTTCAAATGCTATGAGGTCAGGTCCCAAAGAGGTGGCTTATTCTCCTAAATGCTAAAGTGCACAGTTTTGTAACTTGTCACTACAAATAAAGTACAAATGACAGAGCCTGCAAGAGTATAAGGCTTTTTCTCCATCTCTGCTTCAGCTGAGAGAGCTGATCCTCTGGCCATCAGCACCAGTTCTCACAGGCCTCAAGTGGCTCTGCACCTGTGTGAGCAGACATGCTCACCTGTTTTGGAGGGAACATGTAAGCTCTCTTTGCTTAACCACCTCCATGTAGTGAGGCCTTATGCGTGATCAGAGTTTGTTTCCATTATTTTATTGCCCTTGTGAACTTGGGTATTAAATGAGAATCATGCTACCTTGGAGCTGGCCTGATGGAATCAGTCCTCTGTGAAGACATTGAACTTGAAGAAAGCCCTGCTGCCCTGTGCCAGGGCCCTTCTTCTCCAATGGATGAGCCCTTTGCTGGTGTCTGGGTAGGTAGTGGGCTGCACACAACCCTGTGAAAGGAGGGTGGACCCTTTTCTCTCCTGGCTCTTGTTTTCTCTTTCTCTCCTATCCCAAGTCTGCAAGAAATTGACATTTTCCATGTGTTTCGCTATTTAGCAAAAAGGTTCTATTAATATAAATTTTTAATTAGGATTGTTATCATTATTTTGTGTTCCATGCAGATGAGTCATTTGAACCTTGTTCTTCTTAGCAGTAGAAGGAAACCGAAGAAAACAATGTGGTTTCTCTCATCAATTATCGAAGGGCTTAGTAGGTGATATGTGATGCAAATCAAGCATTCACTGGGTGTGGAAAATAATAAGATACGAGTCAATGTTGACCAGATAATCAGAGGCCAGAATCCATGACAGCACCTTTTTGAGACACTGTCCTACACTGCTCTGTGCTCACCTTGCCTGTCCTAAAGTCAGACTCTTAAACATAGCAGCCCCTCAAGGCCTGACTCCATTGTCTTGTGTCTGCTAGCGGCTCTCTGAATCTGCTCACAGCCTCTTGCCTCAATTGACACCATCTGTTAGTGCTGGGCCCTTTACTTCCCACCACACAAGCTACTTTTGAAAGAAGTGTGATTAAGGTACAACCACATTTAATGAAATACACATATTTAAAATGTATAGTTTGGTGAGTTTGACATACATATTTCTATGAAACCTTTACCATAAACAAGGTGATGTACATGTTGATTACTTTTGAAAGTGCATCTCTTTGTGGACCTTTCCTAAACCCTCCAGAACTCCACTTTTGTCCCCAAATAGCTACTAATCTAAATATAGATTTGTTTGCACTTGCTCTCATATTATGTGAACAGAATCAGAAAGTGTATTCTTTTGTGGGTATAACAGTTTTGCTTAGCAGAATTATTTTGTAATTGGCTCAAGTTGTGGTCTATGTTGATACCTCATTTCCTTTCTGTTGCTGAACAGTGAACCAGTTTATCAACTATTGATGGACATTTGAGTCATTGCTGCACTTGGACTATTGCAGATATGAGGTACAATCAAAATACATATTTAGATTAAAAATATTATAACAAAGACACATTGCTATTAGTCTCCTTTAAAACATACTTCATTCTTGCCACTTTCTGAAACAGTTCTGGAAGTCTTCTTTCATGAGTTTCTTTCTAAAGCATTATAAAAAAGTGAGATCTGCCCTGCTTACAGGTGTCATCCAACAGAAAGGCTGGCTCATAAAATCATGACAGTGTGTCCTCATCCACATTGTTCACCAGATCTGGCTCTATGTCACTTTTGACCCTTTCATAATGACCATGAAATGTAAGTGTTTGAAATGGATTCAGGATGTAGTGGTAGACATGACAGCACAACCAAAGACCCTTTTGGAAGAGAAGTCCCAAAACTGCTTGAGAAAATGGCAAGAACAATGGGGCAAGTGTATTTGAGATGAAGGAGAGCATTTTGAGGGGATTAATGCAACTTGATTTTTTTTTATAAGCTTAGGCATTTATTTGTATGTTTAGACCATTAGTTTTAACAGCATCAAGGATCTCCAAAAACCCTGGGACCACTGAGTCCAGGGATTTTCTGTGTTATTACATTTAAATAATTAGCTTTCTGAATTCTGTTAGGGCAAGATGGGCCTATTTATTTTAACTCTCTTCACTCCACGTGCAGAGGCTCAAGCATCAATGCAACTTGATTTTTATTGTGCTAAATTTTTCTTTATTTAAACATTCACTATGTAGTCCAGTTACATCTTTGTAAAGTTGGAATGAATATTTATGCATGAGTTTCTTTTCTTTCTGTTTTTCTTTTTCTTTCTTTCTTTTTTCTTTCTTTTTTTTTTTTTGCAGAACCTGGGATTGAACTCAGGCCCTTGTGCTTGCCAAGGAAGTGCTTATTCTACTGAGCCATCTCCCTGGCCCCTTATGCATGAGTTTCTGTATATGGCTACTAACTTTTTCTGTTGGGTAAATATGAATGGAAAAGTTGGATGATGTGGTAACTATGCATTTGCCTTAAGACATTGCCAAACTATTTTCCAAAAGGATTGTACCATGCTGCTTTCCAATCAGCAATATGTGAAAGTCCTGCTCCTCTACATCCTTTGATGTGATCCATCTTTGATTTCATTCATCTCCAAGCTGTGACTGTGTCTCATGTAGTGCTGATTATATTTCCTTACTAACCAGTAGTGTTGAATGTTTGCTATCTGCTTATATTCTTTGGTGAAGTATTTGCTGACATATTTTGCTCATTTTAAACAACTGAATTGATTTCCTCTTAACATAATTTGCCTTCCGGTGTCTAGATGTGAAAAAGAAAAGGGGCCAGGCTGCCTGGAATATTCAGTGTAGCCCGAGTTTTGCTTCCTTGCTCTTCTGTCTGGCTTCCCTAGGGTAGATGAGGACCACAGCCAGGCCGACCAGCTCCCTCTGTCAGTACACCAGCAGGTCTGCACAGGACATCTCCTGTCTTATTTGTCCATGCATCACCAAGCACAGCACCTGGGCATCAGGATGGTAGGCTGTTATAGCTGGCTTGAATATGCTTCACTTTATTTCATTCTGGGAGTGACTAATAGATTATTAAGACTTTAGCAGCATTTGGAAGAGGCATCAAGCCCAACTACTTGTATTTTAAGAAGTTAAATTGAAGGTGCCATTTGTGGAAGGAAATGTTAAGTCCAACAGAAACACCATCATCTCTTTGACAAAGCTGTTTTTTTTTTTTTTTTTTTTTTTTTTTTTAGGGAAGTGTCTACAGGGTATTCAGGATCTTACTGCTAGATCAGACTCATAGTGATTCTCCTGTTTACAGCCTCCCAAGTGCTAGGATTACAGGTGTGCACCACCTTGCCCAGTCTCAATCCCTGTCTCAGCATGCCCCAGGGATAGGGCCAGCATGGCAGGCCCGGGGATTGAACCCATGGCCCCTGTGCCTGCTTGCAGGTGCTTTAATCTGCTGAGTTATTTGGCTGGCCCCCTTTGTGACAAACCTGGAATATTATTGGAAGAAGACTTTGCTGGTTGGGCCTTGAAGTGCCTCTGCAGTTAGCTGGCCCTGGCTGAAGGGCAAAAGCAATGGCAGTCCACCGCCTCCATCACCCACCCATTTCAGATGTTATGGCTGCTATAAAAGTACCTTTTTCTGGTTTTCAGAGAAAAAAATGCCAGAACTCAGCGGGACAAAGTCAAAAAGATCCACTGCCTGGCACAAATGACTTTGAATTTTAGCAAACTTCGATAATTTTCTGGGGAATTTTTTTGACTCCTTATCCTATTCCTTTTGTAATTATACTGCAAATACAAATGTTAAAAAGTGTGAAAAAATTTGAAGTATAATTCTCGATCAAATAAAATACAAACAAAACAATTAAGAAAAGAAATAACATGAATCTTGTTTTTTTTTATAAAATAAATTAAGTGTAAGAAAATGTTTTTTTAAAAATGCAAGCAAATCCAATTAATATCTACCTTAATGATCTTTCAGAATATCATGTGTAGTTTTTTTGTCCATTAATAAATACAGTTTTTTTCCTATGGTTTTTCATGGCATTGATTTGGAAGACTTTTTTTGTAGTCTATAATCATTTCTAATCACTGTAAATTATTTAAGCAAGCAGATTTATAATGATTTCCCCAACATGTCCTCTATTTGGACTTTCCAATTGCAGTTCAAAATGCCATCATCTGCTTTGTGCTTTCATCCAGTTTTTCATGATAGAGCCCTGGAACACAATCATGGGGTGGATGAACAGGGTCTTGTAATTTGAAGAGTGCATTTGAGGTAGAAAATTAGATTGTGATCTCAAAAAATGATATCTTTATTTAAATATCATACATATATTGCTTCATTTCTCTGTAACATTTATTAAACATCTACTATGGACTTCTGTCTTTCCACATAGTATAAAACTATAGTTGACAGTGGGGACACAAAGATGAATTAGGCTAGACTCTGTCTTAAGGGTCTTTTGGTTAAAAATGGACCACTGTTGGTATGAGCACACATCTGGATGGGAGAATGGCTTATTGTGAAAGGTCAGGGAGGTAGGGTTTGGTAGAAGACAGGTCTTACTGTTGAGAGCAAAAGACGTCTTCTTACCATGACTGTCTTGCTGATACAACTCTAAGTGCTGGTTACAGAAGACTATCTGATGGCATATTTCACTGAAGAGGAGAAAGGTGGGAGACATGGAAGAAGAAGGGAAGATAATGTAATTTAAAAGAATATGTGAGCTAGAAAAAGTTGGCCTGTGGGTCTGAGCGACTGGTTCCACGACGGCCTTGGATGTTGGCTGAACATGGAGCTGGAGGTGAAAGCAGCACCTTGAGCCTGCCCTCCTGAGGAGGCCAGGCGACTCAGCTTACTGATGCCTTTGCCTCTTCCCCAGCAGCCCATGCTGTGACAGGGATGGCGGCCAAATAGAGGCATGTCTGGCTGGCTGCTCATTGGCTGTACTTGGCCATGCGTTCAATTATCAGAGTTCCTGTGTGGGTCTCATTTATCATCACTCTGATGTTAACAATTAAAAATTGTATTTCCTCTCATGCTTTTCTTCTGTGTTCCTCCAGTTGGAAGAATTTATAAAAGGAAAACAATCTGTAAGTTTTGTACCATCACTGATGAGTTATTATTATGTTACACTGACCTGGTTTGGGTGGAAATACCACAGTGTTCTTCTCCCGATGCCCTCCTGGCTTGTAACCCTCTACCCCTCCAAGCTTCCTCCAAGAATGACTTTTACCTGGTAGTCAGGTCAGTGCTCCAGTCCTAGCAAATGGGACAAGGCAGTCACTGTATTCCCTGATCACATTTTTTATCTTGAGTCTGATGTACCATGTTCCTCTTTATTACTCTGTTCTACAGAGTGCTACATTGCATACTCATGTGTAGGTGTCTGCTGTCTCCTTTAAGTAGGAGAGAAGGGATGTATCCTGTAGGGTGCAGGTCTGTGTTGAGCTACTGATGCCTAGCATACCAGTGTACTTCAATAGTTAACTGTCTGAATGAGTGAAATTGGCCATTGTGCTTCCTGTCTCCCCAGATGCCTTCAGATCACCAAAAACCAGGCTGTAGCCACTCCAAAAGAGGCAGGACATATTTTAATTCTAAATGACATGCTGGCCTGGAGTTATTTTTCTTTCAAATTTCTCCTGATGAACCAACATCAGTCTCCACAGTCCCTTGGGAAGATTAGGCTTGGCTCTGGTGCCACTCTAAAATTTAGGCAACTGTAGTCACACTGCCCCAGTGAGCTCCTGGTAGAGTTAGTTGTCGTTAAGATTTTGTGTTAGGATTAAGGGTTAGGTTTATTGTTACGGTTAGGTTTTGGTTAGGATAGTGTTAGAGTTAGTGTTAGGGTTAGGGTGAGGATAGAGTTAGGGTGAGGTTTGCAGTTAGGGATACAGTTAGGTTTTAATTTTTTTTATTTTTATTTTTATTTTATTTTTATTTATTTGAGAGAGAGAGAG
>NW_004524696.1:6931802-6933507 GCF_000260255.1 Octodon degus | reverse complement strand
CTTCCTAGTGGTTAATTGCTGTACAAGATTCAGACATGATATCCTATTTACAAACACCATTAGAACAAATCCCTCTATTCATTAACAGAATACAACTATATATCTATCCTAACCATTTTGAATACACAGATACAAAATGGACATTCATCTGTATCCCCTTTTTTATTTAGTTCCATCATTTGAATATTATAGTTGTGTTAACTCAGCAAAACATTCTAAAGGGGTCCAGTAGTCCATAATTGTGCTCCTGTGTTTTGATTCTCTGTTCATGTCACCTAGCTAGGCAATGAATAGGAAGGAAGCCCGGTCACATAGACAATAAGAAAAGATTTCTTTTTTACAATTCTGACCTCACTCACTTTAAGAATGTTATTTCCTAGACTGAAAGTCACAAAGTCAAGGGATATTCATACCTCATGTTTTGAGCTTTTATTAAAAAATCTAGGAAAGTAAGGCCTTCATTTGGAACATGTTTCATAGTCTCTGTGAGGGTGAAGTGAAGATGTTCATGGAAGCAACAAGAACGGCCAGCTACAGTGGAAATCACGGCTTGCTGGAGATATCAGTCTGTTGTTTTAGTGCAAACATCAGATCTCAAAGATATTCCTAGTGAAATTAACTTTGTGACCCTTAATTTAGCAGAGAACTGTAATGTAACATCCTTAGCCAACTGTAGACTAATGGCTGCAAAACTTTTAGAGCCTGAGTACCCAAACTACAACCCAAAACCCACTTATTTACTACAAATGTCAACATTGCAATCATATTTGAACACTGAGGTTTTAGTTCACAAAAAACCAGTTTAGGCATTTTTCAAATAACTTTATTGAGAAACAAATAGCAATGACACAGTTTCAAAACTGAATAGTAGGAGAGTATCAATAATTAATACATTGCATATTGTTATCTTCTTAGTGGTTATTCATAGTACAAGATGCTGACATGATATTCTGTCCAAACACTATTAGTACAGATCTTTCTTTTCAGTGAATTAAGAGAAAGTAGCTGTATATCTATCCTAACTATATTTTACATACAGATACAAAATGGTCACTCATTTGTATCCCCATTTTTTGTTCAGTTTTGTCAAAGTATACCATTGTCATTTAAAAATTGTAAGTGAGTGAATTCAGCAAAATAATCCAATATTGTCCAGTAGTCCATAATAGTAATGGGTCAGGACTGACAATGTCAGAAGTTGTTGAGCTGAGCCCTTTACAGCTCAGCATACCAACATGGCTTCACCCCTCATAGCTTGTTTTTATAACTTTCTGCTGGATGGTTAAGACCAAGATAAAGAAGACCTATGTAACAAGAAATGTAGCTTTTGTATCTGATAAGTTATGTCAAGTCCCCTCAGGATTTATCCTGAAACCCTGTACCTCAGATTGTAGATATTTTGTCAGCCATGTGGATGAGTCAAGGCCATTGCTTGAGCAATTTTCTCTCTGTGAAAGCCTGAGAGAATGTTTTCTCTCCATGTGACTGTCTTTAGACACAATCTACATCATTGATCACGTTCTTCTGTGGGCCCATAATCTCCTTGATCAGAAAATTGGGGACACAACTGAATTACATGATGTTACAGTATAGGTTCTCCTATCTCCTGAGTCTTCACTGACCTTGAAAAGCTAGTGTCAAATTGTTGGCTGTTCTTGCAGCCCTTCTTTTTCTCTACAAACTTAGGTTGTTAACCTTCCAGAAG
>NW_004524696.1:6901099-6926301 GCF_000260255.1 Octodon degus | reverse complement strand
GCATGTGGTGCTGGGGGATTGAACCGCGGTCCCTGATGCTTTGCCAAGCTTGTTCTAAGTAGGTGCCTTAGACCACTGAGCCATCTCTCCAGCCCCCAGTTAGGTTTTAGTGTTAGGGTTAGAGTTGGGATTTAGTGTTAGTGTTTGGGTTAGTGTTACTTTTAGGGGTAGGATAGTGTTAGCGTTAGTATTAGTGTTATGTTTAGGGCTAGTGTTCGGATAGCGTTAGTGTTAGGGTTAGGATTTAGTGTTCGGATTAGGTTTAGGGTTTGGTTTGGGGTTTAGGCTTAGGTTTAGTCTTATTGTTAGGGTTAGGCTTAGGAAAGTGTTAGGGTTAGTGTTAGAGGTAGTGTTAGGTTTAGGGTTGCAGTTAGGATAGCATTGACTTTAGGGTTATAATTTAGGGTTTGAGTTAGGGTTAGGATTAGGGTTATGATAGAATTAGTCATATGGTAGCATTAGCGTTATGATTATGGTTAGGGTTAGCTTTAGGTTTAGAGTTAGGTAAGGGTATGGTTAGGTTTAGTAGAGAGTTAGAGCTAGGGTTAGAGTTAGGGTTAGGATTTAGTGTAAGTGTTACTGTTAGGGTTAAGATTAGTTTTAAAATAGAGTTACTGATAGGGTTAGGGTTGTGATTAGGGTTAGTTTAAGGGTTAGAATAGAATTAGAGTGAGTGTAAGGCATATTTTTAGATTTAGGGTTAGGTTGAGGAGGCTCCAAGCCTTATGACATGACAGAGTTCTATAGGGGAGACCATTTGCACTTTTTTGCAGAGTCAGTTTAATCAAATTGCTGTCTCATTGCTCCTGAATCATTTATAAATTATATTTTGAAAAATTCTCTTTGTAGAAACTCCTTGTGACTGTAGTTGAGATGTACAATATAGATCTAAAATGTGACCCCATATCTTCATGTCTAGGTGAGCCTGGCTCAGAAGAGATGGCTCACAGAGGTGTGATTTGGGAGGGTGTGTTCTGGTCCTTGGCTCTCCCTTTACCTCCCTGTGGCCTGGCTGCTGTGGGCCACACAGCTCCCCTCCCCCGGGCCCTTCCACAGGACCCTTCTCCTTGGAGCCAGCTGACTCTGGGCAGAATCTACTGGAAGCTGAGAAGATGAACCTCTGTTCCTTTCCTGAGAGGTGACTAAGGCACCATGTAAACATTTGTTAATTATGCTGTTCATGGCAGATTGGGCCATGAGATACTGTGGAAAATTAATAAAAATAAACTTACCTTTGGGAGGCAGCGTCATCTCCCAGTTGGCCTGCTGAAACCAACTCAGATGAAATTCTGAGCACTCTCTCCTCTCTCTCAGAATGGGCTAGAGGGCAACATTTGTATTTATGCAGCCACCAGTCTGCACCTCCTGTGTGTGTATGTGTGTGTGTGTGTGTGTGTGTGTTTGTGTGTGTGTGTGTGTGTGTGTGTGTATGAGTGAGCACATCTTCCTCACACTAACTCACCCATACAGTGCTGTGGCATATATGCCCTTTTCTCTCCAATGATTTCATCTGCAAAGTTGTGTGGAAAGGTAAATGGGAAATGAGGTGTCCTGGGTCCTCTTTATCAATGGGAGGATAAGACCCATTTACTTAGATCTTCTTAATTAATGGAAAAGGAAAAGCTCGTAAGAGGCATCACTCATGTTCAGAAGGAAGAGTAAAGACTGAAGTGTCAAAGAAAGCTTCCTTAGAAATGCTTTCTCCCCTTTCCCTGGGTACATGATACTGACAGCTGGCTACACGTGGACCACAGGTGTTCCCAACATCAAGTCTGTTGTTATTGAAAGAGTCCAGAGTGTTTGGAGCGACAATGTTGAGTATCTATCCAATGAGACTCTCTAGCAACTGCTGAAGGAGAAGAGGCTGGCCACGCACATCCTCAGTGCACTGTGAGATGAGTGAGGACCTGATCTGAACAAGCTGACACTGGCAAGCTTCCCTGCAGTGTGCTCATTTCCCTTGTAGGGCTTGAAACATGCATTCTTGCCCGGTTACTAGCAAACAGTTTTGGAAGAGTGGAGCTAGTTGGCATTATAGGACTTCATAGAGTTCTGGTGACCCTGAGTATTCAGGAAAACCGTAGTTTGTCTTAAAACCAACAATGGCAATAGTCTTGTAATGCTTCAGGAACAAACAATAGGAAGTTGTAAGTCCTTTGCAAACTGGTCCCTGACTAAGTAGCTGTAAAAGCAACTTCCTGTCTATTGTTAAGATCACAAGAGGAATTGCAGGAAATTATTGCATGTGACAAGCAGTTGTTTCTGTACAAATAAAGAAATGGTGGCTCCAGACAGAGATGACCATTCCAACTTTCAAAGGCCGAACAAGCTAGAGAGGTTAGTATTACATTCCTAGGTGACAGGTTCTCTTGCTTGCACTTTTAAAATAAAGAAATCAGGCTTAATATCTTCCCTGTGCATAAGTATTTTCCTTTACAAAGCCTGGCTACCTGTGTCCCTAAACTCCATCCATAGCCCAGTCACCATGGGGTGCAGGCACAGGACACAGAGCTCTGGAAACGGGGAGAATTGTGGTGCCAATGGACAGTGCTGCAATATTTCTGATTTTCAAGGTTCACAAAGTTATTTTTCAGAGAGAAGTTTCGATTTTCATAATCCACTGCAAATGTCTCACATAGACTTTGAAATTCTTTTCTCTTTCTTTCTTTCTTTCTTTCTTTCTTTCTTTCTTTCTTTCTTTCTTTCTTTCTTTCTTTCTTTCTTTCTTTTTGTATTTTAGGGAAGGATCTCTACCGGGTGTTCAGGATCTCACTACTAGATTGGACTAGTAGTGATCTACCTGTTTATAGCCTCCCAAAAGGTGGGACTACAGGCACGTACCATTATGCCCAGTCTTGAAATTCTTTTTTTCAGAGTATAATTATTGACTTTGGAAATACAAATGATATAATGCTTCCATTCCATGATAGAACAGGTGTGATTAAAAACTAAGTCCAACATATTTCTGAGATGTGTTTTCAGAAGCGAGGGGATGAATGAATTCCTGGAAGTAAAAGCTTGAAATTCAAATGGAACTTGGTTATGTGTCATGCCTGTAAGATTACCTATGTTACCTCAGGCTGAATCCATAGCTTGCCAGTCTTTTCTCATCTATAGACAGAATAACCTCTTAGAGGTTGCAGTAAAAATTGTAATAGACAAGATAGAGTTGCCCCCCAAACAAGGCAGTTAATAAACATTAGCCATTATTACTATTTGATTAATATTAACTCTCATTATTCTTGGTAATGATGCCCTATAATAATTTTCAGCAATATAAAATGCAACAAAGCTAAATGTATCCTTTCTTCTGATGAGGCTGGGATACAGGAGGCTGTCTTAGCGAGCCTCATGAGCAGCTTTAGTGTTACACAGTGGTACTGGTGTCAAACCGTGTGAATGTCTTTGGTGCAGAGTGCCTGTCTCTGAGGGGCTCCAAAAGCCAGCTCTGCCTTGGCAAGGTTGTGAGACTCCAGCCATGCATCCCTCCCAACAGCAGGGAAGGCACTAAAAAGAAGTGGCTGCTGGCGCATGAGGGAGAGACATCATGAACAGAGATCTAGCCATGACAGCTGAAAACCCAGGAGATGCAGAATTTCTGATCAGAAAAGCCCATGTGCATGTCCCCAGCTTCCTGTGGCAGTGTTCTGGCACCTATGAGATGGAAAACAATGCCCCAGGCCCTGCCACACTGGGGATGGATGACCCAGTTTGGGCCTGGCTCTTCGTCAGCACAGACCCTGGTGATATGGGCTGGGTCACCTGCCAGGGTCAGGGTCCATCTTCCCTCCCCATTGCTGCATTCTTCCAACCTTCCTCTCTGAACTTCAGATAGACGTCCTGAGAAACTGAATCTCACACCTCTGGTGATCACCCAGTTTCTCTTTCTAAATGCTTCTTTGAACCCTCTGCAGCACAGTGAGAGCGGTTCTTTTGTGCTGACTGTGCTTTTCTGGAACAGACTCATGCAGATTTCTCACACTTTGCTTTTTACCACCAACACAGCCCTTCTCTAATTTCAGGCCAAACCTCAGGAGCATACAGAAAACAAAAGGCAGAGACTGAGGAGGAAGCAGCACTGATGAGGACTGCTATTATCTTCCACACTGCAGGCAAGTAGGCTATTTCTTGCATGAGACGATCGAGAAATCTGTTTTGATAAATCTGATACAACAAATTAATCCCAAGATGAAACTTTTGGCCAATGTGGTTACAATCTGCTAGGTAAAACTTTAAGAAATTTGCTAATGCCTATGTGATAAGTGTAAAATGATGTCTTGCTCATAAGCAAATGCAGTTACATAGTCATCACACTCAGGGAGATCTCCCAGCTGCCTTCAGGACTGCAGCCCACATCCTAAGGAGCCTCCTGCAGTTGCTACAGGGACCACTCTAAGAGGCGTCTTCACAGTTATGGTCTTCATCGCTGTGGTCCTAGTCCTCAGCTTCACAGTCTGCATCACTGGGGTGTTTACGACTGTGGTCCTCAAGAGGGTGGGCTTCACAGCTGTGCTGTTGTAGGCTGCATGGACCTCACGAGGCCACATTCCTTTTCTCTTCTTCCTCCTTTCCTCACCCCAGCCATTCATGCTATTTCTTAGTGTCTCCCAGCCACCAATCTGTAGGAAATTAAAGGGGTGGATGATACATTTCTAGAAGAGTGTCCCTTCTTTGCACTGGACCCAAAACACACTGAAGATAAGCCTGATTTTGAATGAGAAGACTGTAGTTCCATGCTTCTTAGACGCAAATAAGGTGGCATAATGTGATGGCCAAGAACGGCTCTTGGCTGTGCTATGCAGGGTGCACTTGCTAAGCTTGCTCTCTTTACCTCTTCTCTTGCTTCTAACAGAATTAGACAAAGTGAAGACCTCCAAGGCTATCACGAGGATGAAATGAAATCACCATGAAGTGCTCAGGCAGACTCTTGCTGTAACCTGTCTGTCAGTTTTTACTGCTTATTTTTATTGCAAAGTGGTCCCTGTGCCCAGGACTCCAATTTCTTGGGTGATGGCACATTGGCTTCTGGCTCTCCCACCACAGTCTATGAGCCCAGCTGGGAAGACACAGCACCCACAGGTCCATCGTCTTTTTTTTTTTTTCCTTTTGGCTGAACCGGGGATTGAATTCAATCCCTTGCCCTTGCCTAGGAAGTGCTTATTCTATTGAGCTATCTCCCCGGGCCCCATCATCTTATTTTGTATGCAATTAATTCACTATTCTTGAAAGAGAAAATGAAAATCAAGAAAACAATACATTTTGTTTCTTAAATAACAAAGCAAGCTGCCTGAAGTGTTGGCTTCTGCAAATAGAAGCCTGGAGTCCTCTCTGCAAGAGCCAAGGCTCCTCACCTTCCCCTCTTCTGTTAGGAGGGAACCAAAGATGGGGCAGGGCCCAGGCTGGGGCAGGAGTCCTGCAGCCCAAGTTACAGCCTGGGAAGAGCCAGTCAGAGACTCGAGATCTTGATTTCTGGGGTGCTCAATGAACAGAGACAGAGGTGGTCACTGAAGCTAGGTTATGTGCTCTGGGTCTGGGCCTGCTGAGCTGCTGGGTATTGAGGTGAGCGATTAGAACAAGATGGCACAGTGAACACAGCCAGGCAGCCTTGCCTCAGGTACTTCGACAGACAGTGCAGGCAGGAGGCAGAGGAGAAGGGCCATAAGTTCCATCTTCCCTGTGTAATGATGATGGTGAATGTCAGGGAACACATAATAGAGGGGGCCCTTTCCATGACCAAAGGTTGACTGCCTGGCTCTTGCCTCCTTATGGATCTTGGGGTTGTGGGAAGGAGGACTGGGTAGGGCTGGAATGGAAGGCAGTGAAGTGGAGAAACATCCCCAGCCAAGGCCCTTGGAAGGTTCATCAGAAGGGAGGCAGACCTGTGTGAGACACTGTGCTCCCCCAGAGGCTGCCACGCATTAGACATGCCAAGCCAGAGGAGTAAGGAGCACCCTCAGTGCCTCTGGGATTGTCTGTGGCCAGGCCAGGCTTACAGTCATACCCAAGGCTGATGTTGCGTGAGACCTGGCAGATGCTAGGTCTCTGCCGCATGCTGGTGAGTGGCCTGGGAAGGGCCTGGCTTACAGAACATGGGACAGTACCATGATGCAGCCATCCAGGTCCTAAAAGGAAGCAGTCTCAGCCCTTACCTTGCTTTCCTTCAGTGTGGGTACCTGAAGACTCCTCTAGACACAGCTCAGAGCTGCCTTGCCTGACCTGCAGCTAGCATAGCCCTAGCATGGTCACTGTGTCACAGACAGTCTCAGAGAAAGACACATAGCATGCCTTGTACATTTCATATAGCTACATTAAAAAAGTAAAGTGAAATTTATTTGATAACACACTGTGAATAGACTCTCACCCACTCCCACCCTTTTGGTTGAACTTTTCAGCTTGCTGTGACACAAAGAGAAGTGGCCTCTAGAACTGTCCAGGGAAGGGAAAGCTCAATTGTGTGCTTTCTAGGTGCGGTCATCATTTGCCAGTAGGTTCCCTGGACAAAATCTGCAGAGCTGGTGTGGGCTGGGCTCCTGGTCACAGCTCGCTGTGCTGCCCTCTGGGCCCTTGGTCCTGCCCCACAGTTGGACAAGGCAGATAAGGAAGCTGCTTCCCTACTGGTCCCAAGGAGCTGCTTGGGCTCACTGCAGCCCTTGAGGATGCTTGCAGTGTGCTGAGCTGTATACTACAGAGGGGTGGTGTGCAGGTGGCAAACGCTGGCTCCTGAAGTTTTAGGCCCCGGCGTGCTCCAGCTCCTGGCACTGGCTTATTCTGCAATGTTTCTGACTTTCCTGGCTGGGAAGGTTTCCAGGGTCTGCCCTGGTATGGTTTGGAAGGGAAAGTGCTGGCTGGCTGGGCATAGCAAGTGAAATGACCTGCCATTCTCTGTGACTTCAGACCTTGGGCTCAACAACTTCCAGCAATGGGCTGAAGGTCACAGTCCAAGCAGTTCTACAGGATGTTGAATTTTCTCATGTTATTGGCTGGTTTCTATTTTAGCCTGTTGGTCCCAAACTAGCAGTATATGAAGATACTGGTGAACATTAGCATATGTCATCCTGCTCAGAGGCCAAGCATCTTATTTCAAATTCATTCATCCTCAAACTCCCTAAGTATTGGATTGTTGATTAGAAAAATTGACTACCCTTTTTCTTTATGTAACACAGATTATATTGGATATAAAAATCTATCAATTACAGTTGAAGATACGATAGTTGGAACGCAGTGGAATGTGTTATTATTATTTACAGACATTGAGGACTTCAATGAGTGCCTGACAACTACATAGCACACACCATTGGATCTTTATATTAATTGAGAGAAATGAAAAGGGAAACCCCCCCCTCCCTCTCACACACACACACACACACACACACACACACACACACACGCGCACGCGCGCACACACACACACACGGCCAGATTACCCAGGAGGTAGCACTGTCCTGGCCCTAGAGAGAGCAAATGTCCTATGCCAGCTGCTTTTCTCATACGTGGTGCTCTCCCCCCATATCCCTGCTGTGGGAGGTCTCATTTAGGATAGAACCTGAGGACGCACCAAGCCAACTTGCTGAGCAGGACAGCAGAGCTGAGGGCAGGAAGGATGGGGGTGGGGTGTGCCCTGTGGCCTGGGTGTGTGTGGAGCCCGGGGCTACAGGGGCTTCAGTGAGGTTGTCCATGACAATGATGGCCCTTCAGCAGCATCCTGGGGGTCATGGGACTGAGGGTTTGGCTCTCACCGAAAGGCAGCTGGACTCTGGGGAACCCACCCAGCTAGGAGCAGGATTTCAGAATTCCTTTTTATAGATCAAAGGGAGGATTCCAGATTGGGTCAGCAAGTACTTTAGGTTTTTATGGGCCTGGTTTCTAATTGGGGAAAACTCTTCTTGTTTACATGATGTGATCCATGCAGACAACTTAAGAAAAAGGATAGCATTTCAAAGTCCATGAGCCATGCATGTGTCTGTCTGGCCAATTTGTACACTGTGAGATGGTCTCCGCCCACTCTCTCGGCCTCGATTCTGCACCTCTGCCCATCTGGTTCTACTTGGTCAATCCCAAGCCATTTTGTGATGGGGGTTGAACTACTTTTAGGTATCTCTGTACTCATAGTTATTTTGGCCTTTGCTCACACAAGCTCCGCATTGTCCAGGACCCAGGTCTGAACTCCTGGCACCAGCAGAAGTACCAGTGATACATGGCTCCTCAGAAAGCTGAATGCCTTACCTGCCAGGTGTTTCCAGTCTCCTGAGTCAGGGTGCATACCACCCCCACTCCCATGGATTGCACGCCCAATGTCACGCTCCATCATCAATTCAATAGACTGCTAGCCAGTGCCAATGGAGACAGTCAACCTTCTCCAAGCAGAGTTCACAGAGGCAGTGGAAATGACAGTGATGGTGGCTGTGGTCATCCAGGAAAACCCACTGGCCGTGGATGGTCCTGTCACAGGGGCTCACAAGCGGCTAGTATTTCCACAATGGTCACCACTGTGTCCAGCCCTGTCCTGAGTGGAATGGACTGTGGTATGGAGCATGTTTATCTATCTGAACTCAGCCTCCCTGTTGACACTGAGGCATTGGGGTCCTCAGCCCTGGACAGTATGGGCCTTTGTGCATTATCATTCCTGAGACATTTCCGGGACTATGCCTCTGTGAGCTGGATGCCTGGGTGCTCTTCCCTGTTCCTTAGTGGTCAGATGCCGCCATCTGGTATTTCTCTAGCAGTTGCTCTTCTAAAGGTGGAAAATGTGTGCACAGTGCTGGCTACTCCTCTCCAGCCCTATTTTGAGAAACAATAAAATCATTCCAGAAGCCTGAACTAGGAAAAAAAGTGATATTATTTTTCATTTTAATCAAAAGATTAATGTGAAATTCTGGATCTAATTAATTCACAGTGATAGGGATGAGTGAGTTACCACACAGGAGTCTGAAGGAAGGGGCGGTATTGATTCTTCAGCAAGATATATTACCATGAAATTTAGGAAACAGAAACTTCTTACATGGGAGGATTAGTAAGATGATTGCCTTTAAAATATAATCTATATTGGGAATTAATGACATAATATGTAATTTGGAGCAACTAGCTAATTTGATAGAATCATTTTGTCAGAATTTCTAGGAAAATAATGCTTTAAATCTTTTTAACGGATCAAAACACTTTAAAATATTTGAGAAACATCCAGCTGTGTGAAGATTGCTGTAAGAAATTAGGCTCTCCCAAGTTTTTCTCTCCTCCATTGCTAGTGTGCACATGTGTGCTCACCCCGCCCCCCAGAGAGCTCATGCCAGCCTGGAGAACACAGGCGGGGCCACGTGCTGGAGCTGTCAATCAACACCCTTGTTCTGCCTGTCACAAAAGGTCAAATATGCTTTTGTGGCTATTGTCCTTCCTTTCAGACAGATAGAAGAGTCAAACTTCCTACTAGAATATCTGTCTCTTCCTGTAGTCTAGTCCACAGGCTTTCTAAATCCTATCAGAAGGGTATCCAGATTCCCACCAGACCATCTGCCTCCAAAAGGTAACGTTTGGTTCAGGAAGTGACTCATACAATCAAAGAAGAGAACTTCTAAAGGAGGGAGAGCACCAACCCATGCATGGGAAAAGAGGTCCCCAGCAGCAGCCATGCCCAGCACTGTGGGCCAGGGGACTGGGAGCAGCCCCCACATAAGCCTGCTTGACTTGTGTCTGTCTGAGTAATGGAAGGGCCCCTCTTTGGTCACCTAATTTGTGATGCTGGTTTGTTTATAACACTTCAATGGCCCATCAGCCGGCTGGTCTTCCAATTCAGAAGGAGGCGGAAACTGTTTCCACACAGACCAGGAGAATTTGCCTGTAGACCAGTAGCACTGTTCTTTTTGAGTTTTAAAGGGCTCTCGAGATCACAAACCTCCTCCTAGGCCTTTGTTACTGGTGTACAAATGCCATGCTGCTCAACAGAAAGCTTCATTAGTGTCTTGTGCATAGCTTATAAACAAATCCAGCCAGGAGACACTTTCTGTTCAGCCCAGGAATAACAGCTAGCTGAGGAGTTTGGAGGGGCTGTGAGCTGGAAGCCCTTGCTGGGCCAGGGTCTCGTGATGGAGAGTGGGGCAGTGCTCCTGAGGCTCATGTGGCAACCCCGGAATCCTCTCTGCTTTCACTTTCTGAGGCCAGTGACTGACATCACTTTTGCTCTTCCCTGTGTCTTCCTTTCTCCTGGCCTGAGTGTAATCCAGCCCATCTGTCTCTCTTTCTGAAGACAGGTTCACAAAGGCTACAGATATCCCAGCTGACTTTTAAGCTTGTCTGAAGTTAGTTACAATAAAACCCAGGCCACTATTAACTGGTGGTCAAAACTTATGGGCAGAAAATGGTCATATGGGAAATAAAGCAAGCTCCTTACATCGTTGTCCCATATGTTCCTTATGCCTTCTCGGGCCTGGGCTCAGCTATCCCTCCATGCCTGCTTCAGGTAGCAGGTTGGTGTGGTGAGAACAGGATGTACCAGCACAGACACAGGCTACCCCTCCAGGGCTGGGCCAATGGGAAGACTGCCAAGCTGCTGCTGCCAACATGGTGTAAAGCGATACCATTTGCAGCTACAGGTAAGCTCATGACTGCAGAAGACCCTATTTAGAAACACAGCTACTAAGTGGCGGGAGGATAAGTCAACACTCTGGTGTCTGTATCACAAAAGCATGAAACAGATCTGAGATCATGGCTTTTTCTATAGCTTCATAGTGATTTTGAGAGAATAGAAAAGTTTATGTCCCTTGTTTCCTTAAGATTAAAAAAATAATAAAAACTGTTTTTGGCTGTAATAGAATAGTAGAGAGCCCATATAACTATGGTGTAAGGAAATTTAAGATTTTTTGCTCTTTGATGAAAAGAAGTCTGGGGATAAAGAGTTGAAGTCTGAGATGGTAAACCCATGTTTCCATGTGTTTGTTTTTTATCTTTCTGTCCTATCTTTTGAAGTAGATGCTTGCATTCTGTCTTCAGAGTTGCCAAGTGGACACAAAACAGCTGCTGACTTAAAGACATCATTTTCACACTCCATTTTGGAAGAAAGAAGTTGTGCAGACAGGCAAAGAGGCAGAACCTCAACAGAGATACTTCCTTCTCTGGAAACCCCCCTTACTCATGGTAGTTTACATCTCCTTGGAAATTCCTACATGCAGAGACTGAAAGTAAGTAAGAAATGAGGCATGGATGTTGGGTCAGCAGCTGTCTCTACTGTGGAGCTAGTTCTTCTGATCCCCTGCCCTGTCTATACTGGGGACCTTCTTTTCTTTCCTGGCAGTCCAGATGCTGGGCCATGCAGTCCAGAGTCTCCTTGGCTGTGGCAGTGTTGTGAGGTGGCTGGCTTTTGCTTGGTGTAGAAGCTGTGGAGCCACTCAGGGCCTTCCCCTGGGTTTTCTCTACGTGCAGTTTGTGCATGTGTGCTTTGGGGCTGTGTCTGTAGATTAGCAGGCATTCCTTGAAAACAGGACATGCTGGGTGGGGCGGGACTTCAGAGAGGTGGTGCTGTGGGCTTAGGAGAGAATCAGGTGCCATGTGGAAGCCTTGGTTTGCTCAGGCGCTGGTGCTTCCCTGCCTGGGAGTGCTGGCTACCATTGCGGATACCTGCATGCTCCTGGTTATGAGGAGCAGCCCAGCTCCTGGTGTCTCTATCCCCATCTGTGGACTTGTTGTTCACAGATTAGACCAGAAGAGACTGCTGTTCAAGTAGCTTGACAAGTGTCTTTGGCTTCAGCAACCAGCATTGTGGGCACCACTGTGTCCTCCAAATGTGTTCCCTCCCAGCTGGGCAAATTTTGCTTTTCTGTCCCCCCGTGCATAGATGATGCTCACAGAGCAGCACAGGACTCCCCTAGCGCACCCATCAGGGAACCATCTGTGTGGGCTTGTAAAACATTAATGGGTTCAGAGAGGAAATGAGGAATCGCCTGCCTGCTTGAGTCTGTGCTGGCCATGTGCTTTCAGTGCAGGCTTGGCCCTGTGGCCAAGAGGTCAGGCTGCTCACAGTGAACAGGATGGCCAGTGGGGCCAGGAGAAGTGCTGGAGGGCACTTGTGCTGCCTGCTGGGATGCCCCAAGCAGGTGTCATTGGGTGGCTTGGGAAGTCTGGAGTCTTGACTGGAGACACCTTCAGGGGTGCCCCTCCTGGGCACTTCTGGGCCACTGATATGGGGTCCTCAAAGGGAGAAGGGGTTGTGGTGGTGGCTCCCTCTCAGCTCAGCTGCTCTCACCAATGCTTTCTGGTCACTTGCCTTTCTGTCTGTAAGCAGCTGTCTTCACAAGCTGCTTGGTGCCAGGACTTGGACACTCGGGTGCAGAGACTTCCAGGCTGTGCTGACCCTCACCCCTCTTCTAAGCCTCTGTGTCCATGTCAGGGCCACACTGCATTGCCTTTCCTCTAGAGGACCCCCCTGAAGGCTTGCAGTGCAGGCAGGGCCCCTGGTCACCCTCCCGTGACAGGCATGTTTCACGACAGGAGCTTACAGGGAGGGCAGGGAAAAGAGGACATAAGAGGAATCCAGATGTGATCCGAGAGGTGCCAGTTTCCCATAATTAGTGTCTTCATTGTGCATGATGAAAACTGTAATAGAAAAGAGAAAAAAAAGACAGGAATGCACCTCTGATATGATATGCAGCAAAAACATATTTCAAAGGGCCCCTAAGTGACTTAAAACAAAACAAAATGAAACTTTTGTGCTTAAAGTCAGTTAAGAAAAATCAGCAGGAGTCAAGGCTCAGGGCCTCAGGATTTGCCTACAGCTGTGGCAAAGGCTCCAGTGTCTTAAGAGTGACACCTGGGGCCTGGTGGCTTGGAAAGTGGTTATTGAATATCTTTCCAGGAAGGCAGCTGAGGGCTGAGGACTTACTGATGTTCCGAGGCAGAACCAGGTTCTGTGGCTGCCTCGGCCTTGCCAGCCTTCAGTAGCCTGCAGAGCCCATGAGCAGAGAGATTGACGATTTAAACACCCCATCCATCAACGCCGCACCCCTGTACCACCCAGTGATTGGCGGGGATGCTGGTCATCCATCTTCCCTTCACCTGCCGCTCGGCCCGCAGGTGTCTGGCTCCTGCCCTCTTGCTTGTTTCCAGCTGTGCCGAAACACCCAAGCAGCTGACCTGGGAGCGATGCCGGTAGGGTAGCTGGGCCCCAGACACCTATCTCATGGTAGATAGCAGACAGCAGAGCTCAGGGACCTTGTGGCCCTGATGTCTTCAAGGCAGAGCTGGAGATGGCAAGCAGGGGAATCCCTCAAAGGGAATCCCCAGGCCACCTGAGAGACACTTGTTTGTCCAAGAATAGAAGCTGTTCTTGTAGAGAAAAATGCTGAATCCCATAGTCAAGGAAGAGTGGACTATGTTGATTTAGAGATTAAAGCCAATCAATATTACTTGCACACATGCTCATGGCATTGGGACAGGTAGCCTCAACCTAGATTCTCTGGCTTCTTGTTTTCTCATGACCAGATCTTCAGCCCCTCTTTGGGGCTACTTGCTGATAGGAAGTGGTGAGTGAGTTGTTCTTGTGGGAAGATGTGATTTGGCCTGCTTTGCTGGAGTGCAGACACAGCTCTCCAGGAGCACATCCTGGGCGGGGCTTCATCAAGGCTGGCTGGAGGGGCCTTGCACTGTTGGCCCTTAGTTTCGATTGCTCCTCTGTTCCCTGGCACAGTGGGTGAGGAGGGGAGGGGTGGATTGCCAGTGCCAGTGTCTGAGCTTGGAAAAGGGAAGCACTGAAGTTGTAGGAGAGAGATGGAGGGATGGAACTCCAAGAACTAATACGTTCCTTCAGAGATAGGTACAATTTTTAGAGAACCTTCACTTACAGATGTTGTGACTATAAACTTGGCCTGGTAGTGAATGGCTGAAATCATACTATTCTGGGAGACTGAGGTAGGAGGGTAAAAAGTTTGAGCCCAGCTTAAATGACTTAGCAACTTACCTGACCTACCCACAGGGCTGGAGATACAGCCCAGTGCAAAGGCCCTGCACTTGGTTGCCGCCACTGAAAATGTAGTTCACAGTGTGTAAACCTGAACCTGGATCCTTGGAGGGTTGGAATGCCATGCCCCTGTTCCCAGAGCTCCAGAATATGCCCCTGCCTGGCTCAGGCCTGTCTTCAGCATGGGCTCCCAGGGTCATGCTGTGATCATGCAGCAGATTTTGGGGGCACTGGGGCATTTACGTGGCTCCCTGTGCCACTTGGCCTTGGGTGGGAGTGGGTGGCCTGGCTTCCGGGGCACTTTGGGGAAGAGAAGGGCTGTCCAGGCTCTCTGCAGGCTGTTGGGCATGGGCTGCTTGGAGGGAGGTATTGCCTTCCCAAGGGGTTGATGAACTGGAGGGCTGGACATGTCATTTTTCCTATTCTGGGGAAATGTTGAGGTTTATAATGTAGAATTACAATGCAATTAATTTCCCGATGGATGTTGCCAGTGTTTGAGGGCCACCAGTATGGAGCACGCATGCTTCTGGTGAGCAGGGATCTGTGTCTGCTGACAGAACTGTGGCAAAAGCTTCTGCAGCCTGCTGCAGGGTGAGGCAAATGTGGCCTGACATTGGAGGGGCCCGGGCCTCCACCATTTGAGGCAGTTCTAAGAATTTAAACATTGGTACTCAGAGAGAAGAGAAATGGGGCAGGCCAGCAGAACAGAGGCATCAGATACTACTTCTTGCATCTTCTACTAATAGGAATGCCATACACCAGTTGCTGCCTGACACACAGGCTGGAGTTCTGGAGCCTGGGCTTTGCTAGCTGAGACTCACAGCTGGATCGGTGACTCTGTAGCGAGACTCTGCACTCAGCAAGTGCTTGCTGAGAAGCTACTAATTCATAGGCAGAGCTAAAAGATAAAGGCCCTATCTTCAAATCACACAGGGCATGGCAATGGCAACTAGCATAGAGATGGAGATGTGCACAGTGTGTCTTAGGGACATGCTACCTTCGATATAGAAATCAGGCAGAAAGAGCTCCTGAAAGAAATCAAACTTCATTGGGGTCTTGAGGATTGAATAGGAGTTTGTTAGATAAAGGAAGAATAGAATGCATATGAAGCACAGATACCCAGGCTTAGGAGGTCATAGAAGCATCTATGGCTCAACCCAGGAACCTAGAAAGGATAGGAGAAGGGGATGTGTCTCAAAAGGCTGGAAGGACTCGACACTTGTGCTAAGAGGGCTGTGGGTCACCTAGAGAGAGTCAGAGGGGACTTAATGGCACTCATCCAGCTACTACTTGAGCAACATGGAAAAGGAAATGGAGCCGTGTGGGTAAACCGAGGTCCCAATGCAGGTGACACAGGTGACCAGCATGAGAGTGGTCGAGGCATCCTGTCTGCCCTAGTGCTGGCCACGGTTTTGTTCCTTGTTCTTGTTACTGTATATTTCAGAAGAGAACACAGGCACATGGCTGCACAGCCTGCAGAATCCTGCCTTCCTGTGCGCCCTGACTGCATAGCCAATGAAAGTGGCCATAGAGGCATAGGAGAAAGAGGAATTGGCAGCTCTAGGAGGACCCAGGCTGGCAGCTGGGACCTGTAGTTTGAGCAGTGACATCAGTTTCTATGAAGGCATGCACAGGACAGTTCATAGATATCTGGTCAGTTTGCATTGCCCCTCTCTGTGCTGCCGCACCCACCTGAACCTGGGTGGAGGCACAGGAGCTTAGGGCTCTCAGCAGTGGTGGTGGAGGCCATCTGCCCTCAGCGAGCTCCTGCTCAGGAGTTCTCAGCACATGTGGCTTGCCTGGCACTCTTCAGGCTTGAGCTGAATAAACTATAGTACATGAAAACAGAGTGGAAATGAAAAATACTTTTTATTTTACAATTATTTTCAAATGTTCACATCTTAGGGAAGGGATCACGCTCATTCTTAAAGCCCAGTAAGATTTGTAGAGCTTTTCTGTCCTCTGTCCTATGATCAAGAAGAGGGATGACTGTCTTCTGGGTGCAGCTTGGAGGGAAGCTGGGCTGAGGGGCATCATACTGTGGATAGCAGCATGCTGAGGCTTGCCAGAGGGCTAAGCTGGAGAAATGGCTCACATGTTCAGGGCATTCTAAGAAAGTCTGGGGGAGGGAGGTTAATCCAGGACAGGAGAGATAAGACTTCTGGCTCCAGGAGAATTTAAACACGGTTACCCACTGATGCTTTGGACTTGACTTGGCAAGTGACTTGTACCCCAAACTCTGTATCATGCCCTGGACTGCCTGTACCTCACACAGAACAGAGAGGGGTATGGCACTCATGGGAAACAGTGAGGACGGGCAGCCTTTCCATGGGGTCCTGTTCAGAAATTGGACATGGGCACGGCAAATGCCAATCCACCTACCAGCACACAGTCATTTCCCAGGGCAGGTAACATTTTTGGCTAAGTAAATTTGAATAAAATAACAGAATGGTATGCTTTGGACCTTAGCTACTAAAGAATAGAAGCAAGAGGCTGGACACTAAACTAGTTCAAAAGTCTCTGTAACTCCCAAATTCTGTTCAGCTCTGCTCTGCTCTGGTCTGTTCTCTTCCTGGTTAAGTGCTAAAACAGAAATGCTTTAATTTCTTGAAGATCCAACTTGCTGACTTTCCACAGCAGGCACACACTGCATGTTTAATGCCTTAGTATTACACCAAAAATAATTTTAAAAGGTTTCTCGTGGCACATGTGATTCAGCTCATGTCAATCAGACCGGACGACTCACCCAATCTGTGTTTTCCACCAGTGGCCCTCAGAGGGCTCAGAGTGTGTACTTTGCTTTTCAGGTATGCAGCTACACTGGTATTGAGAAAAAATGAGGACAGATGCCATTTCTAAGCAGGTCATTTTTCCTGCATTGACTTAGGTCTAGTCCAACATTTGTGATAGATTACAATATGATGAGGCTTAATAGTACATAGTTATTTAGGTGCTGGAAAGAGTGCATGTGTTTTTGACCTTCAAAGCCTACAGAGGTAGGCAGAGGGGACAGAAACTCATCCATTGCTCCTGGGTTAAGAGCAGAGGGTCTATTCCATCCTAAGTGGCAGAACTGGGCTAGTACTTGGGCTTCATCTTAGCCTGATAGACTTCCTGTCAAATACATATCTAAATTTCTGAATATTTTTATTTACTATGAAATATGAAATGTATATGTTCCTCTATTTTCTGGAAACAGTCTGTTGCTGTTGACATCCCTTTGGATCCACCTGCACACATACTCTGTGACCTGGGCTGAGGCATTCGCTTATTTTGAGCTCAGTCTCAGAACAGAGTTTTCTTTTGCTTTACTATGGTAATGGATGTGTTGTAGTCACAAATTGTGGAAACACTCTTTCTCCAGACTCTGTAACACAGACTTTTATGCATATGATGTAAGTACCAAGAACGATGCTTTGTACTCCTTGGAAGCAGTGAAGTACATACAAGTACAAGAGGTGGTGTTGCATTGAGTAGTGTTCTTTTACTTCCCTGATGCTCCAATGAACACATAGCTTACTCTGATTGGAAGTCCCCTGGTACTGGAGCCCTGGATGATACATGATGATGCTTCTTTAGAATATCAAATGAAATATGCTGGATACTGAGATAGCTACTAAACACCTAAGATGCCTAGCTAGTATAAATTAGCATGGTGGCTCTAATTGCAAGAGGGCTTCCTCTTTCAGAGCCACATTCTTTGTTAACAGTATCAGAAAATCTGTGTTCACAGCTGGAAGAGGCTGCTTGGTGCTGCTGGGAATACAAGCAGCCCAGTTAACTCCTCTAACCCAGAGCCACCCGGAGGTGAGGCCAGCCTGCTCTGCACATGGCTTGGGGGACTCTGGCAGCTGCTTTGGCTGTGCAACCTGCCACCCTTTCTCCTCCTCTGCCTGGCTCCCTCCTCTGCACACAGCCTCAGGCCCTGCCCAGCCAGTTGTTCATCCTCATTTCTGCAGTCCCCAGCCAGAAGCCCTCCCTGCAACTGCAGGCTGTGCCTGAGTGTGCGGCTCACTCTGTGGTGACCCCACTGCCATTGTAAGCCACATCCTTGTCTTCTACCCTCAGGTAGCTGCAATGACAGGTGCATCTTCAGTGGCTCTTCAGGCTCTGGTCCTGCCTCCCAGCCCATGGGAGAGGGCCCTCTCTACCTTCTCCCATGTGTGCTGTATGTAACATGCAGAAGGACTGTGGCCTGACTTCCCATCTTCTCCCCACAGAAGCCCTCAGCTGTCCCTTTGTGTAGGCTGTCCCTGTCATCCTTGGGCTCTAGATGCTGCCATCCGAACCCTGCCATCAGTACTCCAAAAGCACCCATCCTTGGGGTCCATGATGGTGTAAACCTTACTGGCTAATTGGCCCTGCTCTCACAGCAATCTCTTTTTCAGCTACTAGACGATCAAGTTTGGCCCCTTTATTTTCATCTCCACCGGCACTCTTCTTTTGTTCTCTCCTGTCAGCCTCTTCATTACTTGGCTTCTTCACATCTGCTTTTCCTGTCTAGAGCACACCCTGTCACCACCTATCTTAAAATCCTGTTCATACTCTTGTTCAGCTCAAGAACCTACAGAGGCTCCCTGTTCCTAACATGGGTTTAGAGATAGTTCAGAGCTTGACTCACCTTACCCATCGGCATCTATACTCTACCGTTTTCAAGCTCAGACTCTCATGTTGGCCAAGACCCATTTTTCTATTCCTCAAATTTCTTGTATAATTTCTGTCTGGTTTGCTTTTCTCTCATTGCTGGGACAAAGTACCTGGTGCCCAAAATTAGGGAAGGAAAGGTTTATTTAGCTGACAGTTTGTGGAGGTTTCAGTCCATACTCAGATGACTCTAGGGCAGACTGGCACATGGCAGAAGGCAGCAGTTCATGTCAGTGGGAAACAGCAAAACAGCTAGAGCAAACGGGAGCAGCGGTGGCAATAATAGTTCAGAGAGCAAGTCTGTCCTCCTTATGTTGCATTCAGGCTCTCCGCCCAGCCAGGTGTACACTCACAGCCGTAACCCCAGCACTGGATCATGAATCAGTCACAGACTAGAAGTCTGTCCTGGGACTGCATGAGGCTTTGGGGGGACAACTAGCCACAAAGCCTAACAATTTCCCTCTACCCCCATGCCAGAAGCAGGTACAGAAGCAAACATAACCCAACATTCTCTGCACTAAGGGTGAGATATATGCCAAACATGTTTGTGTTTTGTTGTAAATGTGGCTGTGGAAGTTCTCTGGAAGGAAGGGATGTCTAAGTCAGTAGACTGGTGTACAAAATGGAGGACCTCATTAATTGCAAAACAGCAGGCTTTATGGTCTTGTGCGTAGCCTGAGATGAGGAAACAGAGTTGCATGGCAGTCCTGAGTGAAAGAGGTTCACTTTCTTGCTGCTCATTGTCACAGCTTTGGATGCTGAGATGCTGCCAAGACCAGGAAGTTTAGGGTGGTGTGTGTCTCTAGATCAGTTATCTTGGAGATATTTTCACCTTGCAGCTTTGGCAAACATAACAGACCAATTTGTTTGCATGTTTCTGAAGAAAACTATATTTATTTATTTATTTATTTATTTATTTATTTATTCTTAGTCTTTTTGAGACAGGGTCTCGCTATGCAGTTCAGGCTGGCTTTGAGTTCACTTTGTAGTCCAGGCTGTTCTCCATCTTGTAAGGATCCTCCTTTCTGGGCCTCCTGAATGCTGGGATTACAGGCATGTGCCACCATGCTCAGTAAGAAAACTAGGGTTTTTTTTTTTCCCTCCATTCTCTAGCACATAATAGTTGGAGATACTCTATTGTGAGGTAAAGGATCCTGACTGATAATGATGTCCACATAATTAATACAGCATCCATGAACTGCTGTAACTGGTGTGCTCCTAGTGAAGGGACTCCCAGGGACTAACCTCTCTCCTAGTCTGAGATGTGTGACCACGCAATAATTCCTGCATTACACTCTGGGGTTTTTCTCAGAATGCCATTCTTCACACAGAATTTCCCAGGGTAGCTGCAAAGCTGAACCATCTTTAAGGCATACAACCATCTCTACACTCTCACTCTGGGCTGGCTGAGTGTGCAGAGAATCAGGTTCCTCTAGCGGGTGAGGTCTGGGCCTTGAGGGAGGTAACCCAGTACATGATCTTGTGCATGGCCTAGAGCCGCAGCTGAACACGGGCATCTTCAGGAACCAAGAAGCATGGTTCCTTCCTTCTCCTGTGGTTATGAATGTTTCATATGCTCCAAATTCCTCAGAACATTTGCTTCCTTTTTATAAAACATTATCCTACACCATCCTTGAGAGAAAAGTGACAAGTGACAAAAAATTGACATTTGAAAAATTTTAACATTTTTTCTTGTTATTGTTTGGGTTTGTTACTGCTTCACTTTAACCACTGTTTAGCAGCCAACGGTGTAACTGCTAATTTTAACAGTTAAATTTACAGTTTTAAACGGTTTTTATGATGCCCAGCTACGTCAACTTGACAAGTCTACTGTTAAAACAACTATTTAAACATTACATTTATAGTTGAAAACATTCTTTGTCACTGCTAAATTGACTCATTTTGACTGCTATTTATTGTCAAAAACATATTTTAAAAAAATTACAGAGTGAGAACACAGCAATTTCTGTAACTTTAAAGTTGTCACTCCAATTCTTTGCATTAGCTAGAAATATTTCATTCTGAAATTGTTCCTACTAAAGATGTGAAAGTCACATAGTACATTTACAGTGAAAACTATTAAATTGATTTATAGTGCAGTGGAAGATTTACTACAGGTGGCTACACACCCAGATGCAAAGAACTGGACCAGAGGGATCCCCTGAGCTTGGAGCTGGTCTTCAGTTTCAAGTAGTTGCTTCAGAATGTAGACACTTTATTTTCCTTACTGGCTTGTAGAATTACTTTAAGAGGGGAAAATTGATTATAAAATTTATCATTTTGATCATGAGTGTTAAACAATAACCATTGTCTTACTGAAACATGTTCATGTTTATTTTACAGCAATGATGTTGCTGATAACATATGTTAAAGTTCATGCTAGCTTTGATAACCTCTTCATTTCACTCATTAAAATGTCTCAGATAGCAGAGAAAACCCTATAGAAGGCTCTTTAGAGAGTTTGCTCTTTTTTCTATCCTGTAGAAGACACTGGCTATTCAGTGTAAGAAGTGGTGAAGTCACAATCATCCCAGTCCACCTGGCTCTCATGATCCTGGGAATATCTTCATTAGGCACGTGGAGTCAACACTCATTGAGGCAGGAATGCCATGAGGGAGAGGCCCAGTGCAGAAGCAAGGACATGTGGCACACTCAGAGGAAAGAGGAAGCGTGGCACCCCCAGAACACAATCAAGTTCATGACAAGGGAAAGGACACACGGATCAGTAATGAAGCAGAACAGTAGAAATTAATGATGATTTGTTTACAACTATTTTAGGAAGACTCACCTCTTAAGAGAAGTAATGAAGGCAGAAGACAGGAAAAGGAGTGTTGCAGGACGGTCCTGCTACAATGCTATATATGGTTAGATTTCTGGAATTATGTGTAAATATATATAATTTTTTATTCCTATTTTAAAAATATATTTTAATTTTTAAAATTTTTTCATCATATTCTGTAGGGATTTAAAGTTTAACATATCAACACTTGATGAAAAATACCTGTCCCATGTTATGCCTAAGATGTTTGATATTCAGACAGATACTGAGGTTAAGCTCAACAGCCTAGGTTATATGGTAATAACAATAAACTTCTCTTCTGGAGGATTAACAACGTAAGTTTGCAGACCAAAAATTAGAGAAAAATGAGGGCTACAAGGACAGCCAACATTCTGGCCCTAGTCTTTCAAGGTCAGTGAAGACTCAGGACTTTGGAGAACCTATACTATAATATCATGTAACTCAGTTGTGTCCCAAATTTTCTGATCAAGAAGATTATGGGACCAAAGAGGAAAGTGATTGATGATGTAAAGTGTGCCTAAGGAGAATCACATGGAGAGAAAACATTCTCTCAGGTTCTCACAGAGAGCACATTGGCCAAGCAATGGCCGTGACTCATCCACATGGCTGACACTGACAAAGGATCTACAAACTGTGGTACAGGTTTTCAGGATAAGTCTGGAGGGGATTTGACTGTCCTTACCAGATACAAAAGTTACATTTCTTGTTATATAGGTTTTGGTTTATCTTGGTCTTAACCATCCAGCAGAAAAGTGTAAAAATCAAGTGGAACTCAGGAGCTCAAAACCAATCTTCCTCTCAGCCTGGAACATCATGAATCTACACAGATACCTGGGATTGTACTCCTTCTTTCTCACCTGCCCACATGATAACAGAAACCTTCCAGCAAATAACCTTCTTCACCTGGAAGCCAAACACCAACATTCTGCAGACTCCAACAAGCACATCCAGATTCGTACAGCCTGCTCTCCTCTTCCAGCCCTGTCTGGGCGTTCAACACCTGCATTCTCAGGTCTGGCAGGGATCTAGGTACTTCCATTTGCTTAGCTATGTAACATCTAGAGAAAAGCTCTGACTCAATTTGTGGGCTGATTTGGGAGAAGTATTTGATCATTATAAACTTTTAAATGCAAGCTAAATAAAGCAATTCACTAAATATTTCATTTTCCCCACCTGTTCAAATTATCCCAACAATGAGGCTGCCATCCACTGCTTCCTTTCTTTACTTCTCATGCTATTGTTCCCATTAAACAATAGATGCAAGTTAGTAAAACATAATTAAAGACCAGGGGAATTGGTTTGTAATGGTTCAGATAGAGTATCTGCTTGTGAATCATTATTGCAAAGAATATAAATTCTACCAGATTCGGAGTGGTACCCTTCCCCTCTGCCTCTCACTGAGCTCCTGCCCAGCTCCTTGGAGTGCTGAGGGAAGCTCCCTCACTGGGTCAGGCTTGGTGAGCACAGTGAAGTAACAGACTGAAGTATGTTCACAGAAAGGCTGAAGTTAAAATATGGGCCCATTTCATATGTCAGCTGATGGAACTCACAGTATTGGCTACAGTATTTCAGCTAATGAACCAGTGACTAACCAGTTGGGTGAGGCACAGGCAGAGCTCTCTCTTCTTCTTCTTCTTTTTTTTTTTTTTTTGGTGGAACCAGGGATTGAACTCAGGCCCTTGTGCTTTCCAGGGAAGCACTTATTCCACTGAGCCATCTCCCCTTGGCCGCGCACTCTCTTCTGAATCCATCATGTTCCTGACCAAACACCTGGCTGGTAACTTACAATTGAATCAGTTTGAGTGTGCAGATGCAGTCCAAGCCACAGTTAGAGCAAGCACTGGGAATGCAGATAATTTCAAACAGACCCACACACGTTCTTCCTTTGAGGAAATGTTTTCCCTATATACTTATAGAACTAATTGACCAATTAAAAATATTCAGGAAGAGTGAGTGCTTGATCTGAAACCTCCTGACAGTGCTGCTCTGTCCTTTTTTGTTTCATAGGTTTCCAGGCATGTGTTCCACACGCGCGCCAAGCAAACATCACAGCTTCTTCCCCTGGCTTCCCACAGATGTTTGTTTCCACCACACTTGGCAGGGTAAAGGATGTGCTGCGGGTGTGCCCCATATGTCCAGGGTGGTTCTCTCCAAGAGAACTCACATCACCCTATGTGGGTGCTCAATATCTGCAGCAATGCTGGGAAGCTCGGACAGGATTATCTCTGAGGGCTTTGCTTTTCTCTCTTCCTGGTTTTGGAGCAAGGATTGTGGCTCTACTTGGGGTATTCTAGAGAAGCAGAGCCATCTGCAGAACTACTTGCAGATCTAGGCTAGTTGTGGTTTAACCAGTCTGCATCCAGAGACCCAAGACCCAGGGGAGCCAACGGCAGAAGACCTCAGTCCCAGTTCAGCAGACTGGAGAATTCTCCTCCTTACACATTTTGTTTTATTTAGGTGACAAGTTGAGATCTCCCTGTGCTATGGGAAGGTAACCCACTTCACTGAGTCCCTGTATTCAAAAGCTGGCCTTATCTAGAAGTGAACCCACAGAAATAATACTCTGGCACCTGAGGCTAGTGGAATGGACCCACAGAATTAACCTTCAGGGTGCCTTACACCTAAAAGGGCAAGTTTTCAGTGTGTTGTCTTAAGCTTTCTGAAGCAAGTAGCTTTTCACTAGCTTTTCCACAAGTGAGAAATTGAGAATCCCTATGCATGGAAATAATTCTCTGCATTCCCTTCCCTTCCAGGGCTATGCCCTTATGGGGTATTCTCACTTTCTTTGCTCTCCTGATCTTCCCCTATTGCAAATAGAATAGCCTTGGAGGTGAATTTCTCTGCTGCACATCTGTGCATACATACAGCCCTGACACTGGGTGGGTGAGGCTAGGAACTGCAGGTTGAAATGCCACACTATGCTCTACCTTATATGCTTTTAGGTACAGCTACCACCTAAACCTGATAGATAAGAGACAGAGCTACACTGAGCTAGAAAGCTGGAGATAGAGGTAGAGGTAGAGGTAGAGTACCCTGGAATTTGTTCTCAAGTAGAAGATTGGGGTGGGGACAAAAATACCTCTCTTTGATGTGTTTATCCTCCCAGAACTCAGCTACAAGGACCCTTCAGGTTCCTGCGATTTGAAGAAAGATTTGAATTGCTGAATACCATTTCTTGTTGCTTTGATACTTGTTTGCTATAATCTGCAGCACTCTTCAAAATTATACTTAACTGGAAACCCTCTGTTTTTGTCCTTAACACCAGTGTCATTTCCCAGCACCATTTGTAATTAGTGTTCTTGAAGCTAGACTGACAGTATAGCTTCTCAGAAAGGTCACCTATGGGTGACCTGGGGTGCTGTCTGTGGAGGAGCAGCCACACTGCCCCTTGCAGATCATGGAGGACAGTTCTCTCTGGGCAGGGCGGCACAAGGCTCTCTCCCTCAGCCTTACCACACTGTCACTCGTGCTAAGTGTGTCTTGTGATGTCAAACACCTTTGCATAGGTGTGTGTGCTGTGTGAAGGGGGGTGTCAGATTTGCTTGTCTCCTCATGATCTTTTTTTTAAAATAAAATTTATTTACTTAATTTCAAATTTTGCCTGTAATCTTATTTATACTGAATCTTCTGTTTCTTTTCTTTTTTCAAAATTTTATTGATAAACAGCAATGAGACAGTTTCAAATCAAATCGGAAGTACAGATTCAACAAATAACACACTGAATATATTCTTCTTAGTGGTTAATTGCTGTACAAGATGCGGACTTGAGATCCTATTTACAAACACCATTAGAACAAATCATTCTATTCATTAAGAGAA
>NW_004524696.1:6863288-6883516 GCF_000260255.1 Octodon degus | reverse complement strand
GGTCCGGCCCATGCTGCCCCTGGACTGGGACTGGTCCCGCTGGGGCAGGGTAGCAGGAAGCTCTCCACACACTCACTGGACCTGGGCTAGGACTGGCTCATGATCTTCTTTTAGCATCTTAAGGGAAGACCCCAGGCAGGTTTGCAAGGCTTATAAAAATAAGAGCTAAAGAAGAAAAAGATGCTTCTTCCCCATCAGGGCCACCCACCAGAGGAGACTGAAGCAGCTGCTCTGTCCTCAGGACCACTGAGGAAATGTCATAATCTTCCCTAAAACCTTTCCCTTTAGGACCTGCACTCCTTCCTGTTGGTGATCAGAGCCAGAGGTCAGGCAGGAAGCTGGTAGTGATGACCACATCCTGGGGCAGGGCCCTAGCATACGCACAGGATCTGCAGGAAGTGCTCTTGGGTTCTTAATGACACTTGGGTCAGAGCCAGACAAGCATGGGCAGTGTGGAGGCTTCCTTCTCTCTGGGGTTTTACTGCTTCACAGACATGCTCCAGAGGTGGCTGTGCTGAGCTGTGGAGGAGAGGTGGCCTTTTCTTGCTCTTATTGAGCCTGACTTTGCTCAGCTGTTGTCTTTCCTCGTGTCCTAGTGCCTGGTGGCAGGTGGGGACTTGGGCTTTCCTTGTCCCTGAATTCCAGGCTCATCAGAAGAGCTGCATCTACTGAGAGCAGTCCCATATGTGCAGATGAAGCATCTCATCCGCTGTCACTTAGAAGTGTTATCAAGCCAGAAACTGCAGATCTGCTCTTCTTTTCTGTCTCTCCCTCTCCCCCAACAGAGGCTGCTTTGAGGAACTCTATCACAACCCACTCTTCTCTGGAGGAATGATGTGGCTTGCTTCCCACTGCCTCTCCCCTTTTGCTGATACCTGTGTCAGGTAGATGGCTTTGGTTTGGGGGGAGTGGTGAAATAATTTTAGATTTAATTAATGACAGTTACCTATACATCATTCCCACCCACCCACCATTTCTTCCCTAGAATATGACTGTGCCCGGGAGGCCAGGTCCATCAGACACCCTGCTGCTCTCAGGCAACTCCATCCTCATGCTAAGGTGACCTTGGTGCAAGACAATGTCAGCTGCAGCAAAGACACTGAAAACTCACAGCGGGGCTGCTAACTGATGATAAAGGCTGCCCAGGAATCTGGGAGGGCAGTACCATTGCTTCAAGGTAGAAGTTGAAGCTTACTGGACTTGGAATATTCTGCCTAGGCTTGCATGACATCTGCATCCAAGTGTACAGCTCAGGGCCAAAGAAACAGGTGGGAACCTGGCCCTGGGTGTGGTATTGAGTCACACAGGGACAATTGTGATGCCACCCTAGTCTGCACAAGGCCATCTGGTTGCAGGGAGGCTCTCCTTTTGTAGCAGATTCTAGGATGCCAGAGCTGTCAGTGTGGGAGCCCTTAGTGGAGTTGAGGCACACTCAGGGGAGGAAATGCAGGTCCCTGCATGTGGTAGCAAGGATGTGCTCCACCTGCAGCAGAGCATTTATGCCTCTGGGAATCAACCCTGGGCCACCCTCTGCCCACTGTAGATGCCCCCAAGGGAGTGTCTGGACAGGCTAGCATTGTTCACGATAACTGTGGACATGGATGTCTGGAGCACTGGTGACAGGGGCCAAGGACATGAGAGAGCCTGCAAGGATAGAGTGGTCCCCAAAGCCACTCATTCCCCTCCCTGAGCAGGCACAGACATGTCGGCACAGAGTACAGTGCCAGGATGTGCCATGTGGAGGTTCTGGAGGGGAAGACCCTTGTCCCTTTGAAAAGCCCCCAGGCCACTGAGTCATCAGGCAGATGAATATCTTGTTGGTCTAGGTTAGGTGGTCTCTGCTGTAGATCACCTTGGAGACTGCATGGTGGGCTCAGAAATGGATGATTTGTGTCTGAGTCTTGAAATACCCTTCTACGTTATAAATTGTTGTTTATCTGTTTATTCCTTTATTCAAGAAATAGTTACCACAAGTACTGGGGATCAGTTGATACCCATGTACACAATCTATGATTAAATGAATGATAAACAATATATTTATAGGGAATTAGAAAATACAGTAAAAAACACAAGAAAATTGGCCAGAGTTCATACTCACATCTATGTTATTTTTAAATCACTTAAAAATAAAAGACTAACTCCTAAAGTTGGGAAATGTAGGAAGAGAGTAAACATGGAAGGCAAGCGGATTTGACAAACTCTTCCTTAGCATTTCAAACTGAAACACTTAAAAAAGAGACATCTTTCATTGTTGGGAGACAGGCACTTGAAAGAGAACTTAAAAATGCATGTCCATTAAAGGTCTGTTTATTGCCCCAGGCTGCTCATGTGCACCGTTTGGTTTGTATCTTTTGAGGCCTTTATTTAGATTCTGTGATTAAAATAATAACAAGATATGATGGGTCATATAGAAACCTACTTTTCCCTGGTGGGAATTCCTGTGCAGGCTCATCAAAATGGTTGAAAGGAAACATGTTATTATTCTGTAAAGTCTTATGTTTTAGAAGTGAGAGAAGGGAATACTCATTTACAAAATTTATTATTTTGAAGAGAGAGTGGTTTATGAAAATCAAACAATAGATGACATTAGGATTGCTTTTTGTTTTATTAGCCTAGGATTAATTTCTATGTCTGTTTTAAATCTAATTTTGTTTGTAGCAAAGATACACAGGGCTTCGATGCCAGCATTTCCTCTCTGTCTTCTTTTGATTCTGTCTTGATTGTTGGGCTCCAGGACATGGGCAACTTTTAACAGATGCTGAATGTTATTTGCATATTCTCTTTCAATTGTGATATCATCCACATACTGTAAAACCCATACTTTTAAGTATATAATTCAGCGAGGCTTAGTAAATTCAGCACATTGTGCAGCTATCATTATGACCTAAGGACAGAATGTTTTTCTCACTTCCAGAAGTGATGAGCAGTGATGCCCCACTTCTCTTGAGAATGTTTCACACTTCCTTCCTGAATCCATGCTGAACTTACTATATCTAAATGTGTTCTCTCTTTTTCTTTTTAAAAATCTGTGTGTGTCTTTAGGGTTTTACATACCAAGTAGAAATGCTTGCTCCTCTTGCTTTCTCCTTGGTGCTCTTTTTGACGTCTCCTCACTGGCAGGAGCCTCCGGTACACTGCTGAGCAGACGTGGTGAGCACTTCCTTTCCCAGCTGCACTGATGAATATCATGCTAGCTGTGGGTTTTGTAGAAGCCCTTCATCAGGTCAAGGATGTTCTTGTTGAGTATTCTTATCAAAGGGTGTTAGGTTTTGTCAACTGCTTTTATGGAGGTCTCATGATTTTGGGGTTTTGAGCTGTAATCAATCACTGTGCTGAACTATATTGACTGATGTCTGGGAGGTGAACCTACTTTCCACTCTGAGCTCACCTGTGGAGAACCACCACCATGGCTATCATAGTCACCTTGTTTTCCAACCCTGTTAATAATGCCTTGTTGAAACACAATCAGACATCAGGTGTGGTGATGTGCTCCTCCAATCCCAGTATTCCAGATGCTGGGTCAGGAGGAGTATGCATTTTGAGGCCAGTTTGGGTCACATAATGAGTTCATGTCAGAGTTTGTCTAAAAAAAAAAAAAAGCAAAGAACCAAAACCAAAACAAGACCACTACAGTGAACAAAACAGAGAATACAACCTATGCACAAATTAATACTAATTTGGAAAGCATTGTTTTTGGTTAAGAAACACTCAGGTTTCTTTTTGAGCTATAGTGCTATTCCTATTTCTACTACAAGTTCTTTATTCATAAATGTACACACAACATAACTTACAGGCATTAGTAATAATAGGGCAACAATAGAAGAATATTTATCAAGAACTTACATTTTCTTTGTTTTCAGATCACTCAATGGTTTGATAAGTTGTTTTTATTATTAATAATTCATTTTTGCAGAGCAAGAAACTAAGACTTAGAAGTCTTCCCTGGCTAACTTCGGCTGCACAACTCCTTAATGCCAATGCCAAGACTGGATCCCAGTCTGGTTTTTCACCATCATGACATATGTGGGCTATGTTTTCTACTGATAAAAGATGTTGTTTATCTTAAAAAATTACTGATGGACTACTCATGTGGGTTATGCATTTTAATTTTTTATGTTTAATGAAAAATTCCTAGATTGCTTTTATGATTTAGAAGCAAACTCTTCCTCATTTGCACAAAACTTATGTTGCACTGAAAATGTGAAATTTTAACAAGAATTTATGGGAAATTTTAATTTATTAAAGTAACAGCTCATTTTTAAGTTCATGATTTTAATGCTGGTTTGCTATTCCACCAAAAGTACTTAAAGGGACTTTAATTTTTTTCATATTTTACATTTTATATGAGTGCATTAGAATATTTTTGATGAGAAGAAGACCCTTCCTGGACTCAGAGGTCAGGGGACCTTTGGCCTATGGCTCAGGACTGAGATGGACTCAAGCATGCTGTGTTTTTGTATGGCTCTGTATTCTTTTGGATCCCTTTGACCCTACCTCCCAGAGGTGCTTGCGTCTTCCCAGGGCTAGTCACAGCTCATTTGTGGCCACCACTCAGGCTGATGAGAATGCCCACAGATAGGGGCATAATGTGGGAAGGGGCATGAGGGTGGGTTGCATTCAAACTTTAGAGCAGTGAGGGACAGGCCCCTGAATACCCTGGAGGAGGGCCAGGGGTTCTAGAAGTGCAATGAGAACTCCAGACAGTCAACCTATGAAAAGGGTTTCCAACAATTTCTGCCAATTTCCCCCATCCTCAAAAATATAAATGATCTTATCCATCAGGTAGAGGAGCATTTTCTTACTGCCATTGTTTGCTCTGGCATTGTGCTCAAGTCTTTGGGGAGCCAAGTGGCGTTCTAAGCTTGGAGATTTATTATCTCTTTCTGAAATACAATGCAATGATCCATTTTGTGACAGTGCTCTTCAGATTGATCCAGATACTTGAGAGTCTTTCTTCATCATTAAAGTAAAACCAACTGGTTTTATTCATTCTTTATAAATCTATTTCTTACCAAAGGATCTCCAGTCCTAGCTGTGCTAAGTATTATATTGGCCAGGAGAAATGAAAGAAAGGCAGACATTTCCTCTTCCATAGACAGATGGGCACGTGGGCAGGGTTTCTTCTTCTGGTGTGAATGAGAAGTGGGAAAGTAAGAAAACCTCCGTTGCTCAGAGCAGGAGAGCTGCTGAAGAGATACAAGAACGCTTGGAGGAGGAGGCAGGGAGACAAAGATTTTATTGGGCTGGATTGGGGGTGGAGTTTGTATAACAGGCACGGTATAATAGGTGTCATAGCAGGCACATTGACACACATGAATGAAAAACAAAAGAGGAAGTTGAGGTTAACCTCAACCTCTAAAGGAAGAAGACAGAAATTAGCCTAAGAGTGGTGCATCCTTGGTTTAGGGTCCCCACATATGCTGAATTATCACCATGGTGACCTAGAGGACTATTGTATGGCACAGACCCATTAATGTGAATTTCTGGGAAGCAGGATCAGACTAGCACAGTGTTGGGGGGTGATGGCTTTTCAGGTGTGACCTGCAGAGCCCTGGCCATGGACACTGACAGAGAGAGCCTTCTCAGCTGTTTGGTGCTCCCCCCTGGCCTGGAGAGTTTTAAATTCATTTGACTGTCTCACTTTGCCCATTGGTTCCTTGATGGTTGAACTCCACCATATGGGGCAAGAATAAAGTGGAGGAGCTGAAATACAAAGTAAATGTTTTATGAACTAAGTCTAAAATGGCAGCAGGTGTGGTTGGTGGTTGGGATTTCTGTGAATTGTTTATCTGTGGTCTCTGGCTAGGGTCACCTAAGTTTTGTTTCCACATTGTTTTGAGGGATCTCACATGTTCTACTTGACAGAGAGCTGGGATCTCTATAACTTTTCAGTATCAGTATTTGAAACCCATGAGTGTAGAGTGAATCATGCAAAGCAGGCTGGCTTCACAGTGCGGTTTTGAGGCTGCCTCTGGGGTGATGGGGAAACAGAACCCAGGGAGGGGCTGGGTCTCTTATCAGACCTGGGCCTGGGGCTGAGTCACCTCCATAGCTCCCTCCAGCAAGAGGTGCTGGGAAGAACCTTCCCACATAATATGCATTGGTTGCACATCCTTCAGGGGCCCTCAATAGGCAATAGGGCTTTGTCACTCCCATCTAAGGCCAGGGTCAGCCCAGTGTCTCTGAATTCATGGTGTTCCTTCTGTGTCTGCTCCCGAGCTCATAATAAGCTGGCAGCTTAGCGGCCTCTTTCTTAAATTGGCTAGGAAGGCAGGCGAGCTTTACAACCCAAACAATCAATTTCAAACTGCCGAACCCAATCAGGCCGGATGGAGAGTGACCCTTTAAATTGAGTGTGAAATTGGGAGATGGCTCCTGTCTTCCTCGGGCGTGTGGGGCCATCACTTCCTTTCCTAAGTGGGGCCTTAACAGCAGCCCTGTCTCTGCAACCAGCGAACCCCATGCCTGGCCCTGAGCAGGCTCGGGGTTCCAGGGCCAGACCATCTGGCTGCAGGCGTGTGCGACATCCAGACACCAGGCTTTATGCACTTGTAAATCTACGCGGTGTCTTTCTCAGGTCTGATTTTAATTTGGGTAATATTCCTGTTAATAATAACATCTAATTACAACATCCATTAAAAGTTAGTAACATTAATTTAACAGGGAGAAAATCTAATAGAGTTCTTAGAGTGATATTGGCATTTTTCCATTAAATTAATGTTACAAACTTTTAACAGGATGTCTTAAATAGGCATCATTAGTGTTGGGAATATTAAACAAATTAAATTCAGGCCTGTAATATGAGGTGGGAGCCTATTTATGAATCCAAAAAAAGGTGTCTATTGGGCTCTTTCATCCACTGAAAGTGTCCTACAGGAAGCGGGCAAGGCCCTCGGGGGTTGGAGAACCAAGGCCCTCTGGTACCTTCCGCAAGGCTCCTTCCTCTGGGTCATGCTCCAGTCTGTCCTGGTAGCTGCAGGTCTTGGGAAGATGCAAATTCACTTTGCCTTGTGCATTCTTTCTCTGAATCCATAGTGCTCCCTAAGTCTTGTCTCCCGCACCTGGTGGGAAGGACAGCCACCGGTAACAACCAGGGCCATTGCATGGGTTAAGGTCAGCATATGCAGAGGGCCTTTTACCTGGGCTCTGTGCTCTCATCTGCCTGCTGAGACACTGCAATTCCTGAGCTCTGGCCATGTGAAAGGTGGAAGCAGGGAAGACATGCAAGGTGGGAGAGGCCAGCTTTTTGCTTGACTCCAAAACTCCCCTGTCAATGGGAGTTGGTATTTTCCCTCAGGAGCAAGAAAGGTTGGATGCCTGGTTAATGTGTGTGTGTGAGAGACAGAGAGAGAGAGAGAGAGAGAGAGAGAGAGAGAGAGAGAGAGAGAGAATGGGGGTTTTGATGTCTCCATTACAGGGTATTAGCAAACTGATTCTGTTTCACGTTTACAAAGCTTAAAGGAAGATGTGTGACTGAGACACAGTTTCACCAAGACTGTCTCAAAAGAGCAAACACTACATACATGTTCAGAGGAGTCAGGCAGGCTTCACAGGACTTAGGACCAGAGGTGATGGCTGAGGAAGTGAGTCTGGACACTTGCTGAGAGTTGCAGGAGTCTGGGGACATTGTTGTGAAGTCTGTTTACCACGTCCTCTAGCTCCTGCCTAGTACTTATTCAGAGCAGAGTGTGGGGGCCTAAGAAAATGTGCAGTAGCTGAGTCAGAGCGCTTGCCACCAATACCCTCTGCTCTTGTACAGTCCTGGCCAGGAGCATCAAGTTTCTTTGGAGAGGGACAGAGAGTCTTACACTTCCAGTTCCTTAGTGATGTGGTGACTTTCACCATTGGGTAGCTGGGCATGAGCTTTGAATGCCACATTTTAATGTCCAGTCTATTCTCCTTAAGTGATGGGTAATTTTGAGTTACTTACCTGAACACTCAGACTCAGTTTTCTCATCAGTAAGATGGGAATAAGAACACACATGAGTATTTTGAGGAGCTAAGGGCTGTTGTGCAAACTATATAGTAGGGAATCCTGTTTGCTTGGCCTGAGATTCAGAGCAAAGAAATAAAAATATATCAGCTCATTCAGCTCAAAGAAGTATTCTGGGATGGTGGAAAGATTACAGATTTCAAAAATGTAACTGTGCTTTGCTGAGTTGCTGTGGACACAAAAACCACTGAGTTGAGCTCTGATTGTGGGGAAGACAGGCTTCTGGGCATACCTGCTGAGGTTCCCCTGAGGGCATTTGAGTTGTGGAAGTCCATGGTTGGCTTCATCAGGACCAAGGGGACCACTGGGTCCTAATGGTCACCAAAGTGTGTTTTGATGGGAAAACTTTAAAAAGACAGATACATAGACATGGTAGGTTTTTCCAATTTTTAAAATTTTAACCATGTGTGAAATAAGCCTTTACTGTGTAGAATGGGACACAAAGCATAGGTAGGCAGGACAGGAGGGAAGGTATGTCTTAGCTTGCATGTGACAGTCAAGCTCAGGGGAGGAGCTGAATAGGGACATAACAGATTTAGATCTGCTTTCAGCCATTGCATGGCATTCCTAACTGAAAATACTGCAGCTTCTAGCTTGTTGTAGGTATTATCATCACAAAAATTGGTATGTCATATTGGACTTTTTCTTGTGGAAAGTGTGGGCTAAAGTTTATTGCTGTTTACTCTACATGGATACTGGAAGGTTAACTGTGCACTTTGAGAGATTAGTTTGTCTTCTCTTAAAACTATAAGAACTTGTGATTTCTTAAACATATTCAACTGAGCTCAGTGGAATTTGCTTTCATAAAGGAATCCTGAATGTTTTTAAAGCTACAAATTTGCCCTTAGTAACTGATTTTATATATTGTTTGTGTGTATATAAGTGTATGTGAGATATACATCAAATATGTAATGTCTATCATCTACCTATCATCTATCTATCTATCTATCTATCTATCTATCTATCTATCATCTATCTATCTATCTATCTGTCTATCTATCTACCTACCTATCTCAAGAGAAAAGATTCATGACACGGATTACAGTCATTTTCAGGATAAAGGACATTTATACTATAAAAATTCTGAAAGTGCTGATTGTAGTTGATATGTTGCAAACTACTTTCATATTTAAAAGCTCTGAAATATGAAACAATGACACAAGACGTGCCCTTTGTTTTTGAGGCTCAGCTTGCAAACAGGAGAGAATTCCACTCAGAAGGCAAACTGAGAGTCAGAGACCAGACAGGCTGGGTACAGTGGATGATGCACAGGAAATGGCCTCAGATCCAGATGAAATTAAGAGCTGTATTCAGGTTGGCACATGTCCTTGAATATGGGCTCTGAGAAGAGCTATTTTCCCAACTGTATGAGGACATGAGAAGATGTACAGAAGGGAATATGAAAAAGAGAAATTGCATAGGTATCCATTTCTAAACAGGGTATCAGAGAATGTAAACAGCCCTGTGATACATGTGTGTTATTTAAACAGCACATCCGCTCCTGGCTTGGACTTCAGGGTGCAGCCTTTCAGCTGGGTCTGCTCTATCAGTGGGGCTAAGCTGTGTGCACTGGGCTCTCTTGGAAATGTTCTTCAGGAAGGGGAGGGCTGGGTCAGGTCCTCCTGAGAGCAGAGGTGCTCCCTGTAGCCAAGGGCTGCATTTCTGCACTGCTCCCACCAACACATGGTCACCTGTAAGTCTTCCATTAGGAAGGGAGAGGATAGACATGTTGCCTAAATTGACTTGCTCTCTTATGTAGGACTGGGGAACCTCCCATGCATGTTTGACTTACTATAGATTAAGAAAATGGTGAAGATTTGTGTCTTTCTGAGTTGCCCTTCCCCCTTCTTCCTGATAAGAAAATTTTGATTCTCTTTATTTTGCTCATTGAGGAGTGGAAATCATCCCTATGCCTATAATAATGTACAATTTAATGACCAAGCATGGTAATAGGAAGCATTCCCACTGCATTTTGCCAGGTGCACGTCCAGTGGTGTTTTGCAGTCGGGGTTGTGCCAAGTGAGTTTGGAAGCAGGCACTGGGTATGAGGCCAGAAGGAGGAGGGTCTCCACCTGGCCGTCCCTTCTGAGTGTCTGTTATCTCTAAGACACAACCCTGCCTGACGCCCCCAAGCCATTGTGGACATGTCAACCACCTTTCCTAGTTTTCACTCTGATCTTGCCATTCCCACAGGGATGCTGCTACCTGTTGCTTTGCATGATTCTTCTTGAAAAAGGGGTGCAATTCAAAACCTCCTATGTGTTCTGTGCAGAGACCTTGTGAGGCAAGTGATATTGAGAAAATTCATGGAATGAAAGTCTGAGGGATGGGGGCTCTGGAAGGCATAGGACCCTTCCAGAGGGAAAAGGTTTAAAATAATTGAAGGGCTGGGGAGATAGCTCAGCTGTCTAAGCACCAGCCTGGCAAGTGAAAAGACTGGAGTTCATCCCTGGTACCTCATGCTGTACCTGTCCTGGAATCCTAGTTGTGCTATGCTGTGGTGCGACCCTGTATCCAGTAAATAAACAAACAAACAAATAAAATATTTGAAACAAATGCTTCAAATTCCTAGGTTGGTGAGCTTCAGCTTCCAGCAGCTGTCTCACCCAGGGAGGAGTGAAGGGGTGTGTGTGTGTGTGTATGTGTGTTTGTGTGTGTGTATGCACACATGCTTCTGTGTCTTGGGGACCAGCCATGAGGACACAAAGGGAGGTGGCTGAAACACACTCCTCTCTCCTGACACTTCAATTGGCATCAGATCAGCTACTTAATGCAAGAGAAAGCCTGCCTATTAAAGCCAAACAAAGGGTGTAGAAAAAAATCACCAGCCCCAAATGCAGCTCATTTGGTGGAATTTATACCTAGCTGTAAATGAATTAAATGGTTAGATGCTACAGCTGTGTATCTGAATGTGCGCTGTTCATGGCCAAGTGATTGCAACTCCACCTGAGTACAGTTTAAAAGTGTTCCATTCAGTTTAGATAGCCAATCTTGCCTTTGCTTATCCTTTCTTGGAAAATTTCATTAAACAATTAAGCAGCCTTTAATTGGTCCATCTCCTGATGTTGCTCAGTGCAGGCGGTAGGTCTGGTGAAGTTCCTAGTCTCATGTTATTTGGTTGGTCCCATAGAGCTCATAAACGCCTTCTGGTGGGCAATCTAGATCTCACTGGAGGGCTCACTTGAAGGCCATGGGCACCATGTTACTGGTTCACCTGAAAATGGCCTTGGGCAGTTGTTCAGTTTTATCAGGTCTCAGTGTTATTTAATTATTTGACTTTCAGAAGTGGTTGACCAGATGGTTATTTGAAAGATAATTGCTGCTAGAATCTCTACCATAAGTTACAGGGTCCACTACCTGTCCTGGTGCCATCAGGTCTGGAGGTAACATCAAAAGAAGCAAATTTGTACAATTGACTTCAGCACAATGAAGTCAAAGATGACTCCACTTCCTGAACTAGTGTATTAACTGTGTAGAGCAAAGAGCCCCCAGAGGAGATCAAAGACACAGGGCAGCAATGTGCTTTGGACATTTTCTGTGCAGAAGACACAGACAAAGCATGCAAGACATTTTAGCAAATAATTACTAAATATGTCTTTGAGGCACACACAAGCTTTTTAAAAAAATGTATTTAGTACAGGGTCTCACTACACAGCTTGGACTTGTAGTGATCCTCCTGTTTTCAGCCTCCCTAGTTATGGGATTACAGGCATGTTTCACCACGCCAGACTCAGTCACTTGCTCATTGTGCCTGGTGCAGGGCCGGCATGGCATGTGGTGCTGGGAATCAAACCCCAGGCCCTGAGCTTGCCTGAGCAGGTTCTTAGTCCACTGAGCTATCTTTCCAACACTCCATGCCCAAGTTTAACTTTCTTTTAATATATGTACACAATAATGAATATTTATCTATCTGATTATTCTTTGAAAGCCATTTTGATATTGGTCTTTGGTATACGGCTTTTCATTCTTGCCCCTTGGTTAATATCAGAAACACAACAAACCAAAGAGGATATAGTTGTCATTACTCTTTGAAGGTTATGAAGTGTTACAAATACCTACAGTGGACTGGTGGTGATCAAAATATATTTTACATTTTCTGTAGTATGTATCTAACCACAGAGTATGACACACTGTGTTATAAATAAAAGATGTGGAATGAATTGCGTCCCTTACCTAAATCATGACACAGAAAAGAATAGTAGCCAACCTCATAATTTAATATCCTTTAGAATGTAATGGTATGTTTTGTTTAACTAGTAGGATTCAGGCAATCAGTACAACATAAAACATAAATTAGCACGATGCTAAAACAAATAAAAATATTTGTGCATCTTATTGTGCAATCAGGTGCAGGCTCAACTTGAATGTTGCTTTGCAGAGCCTTTCTGTTTTTAATTAAAAGAGCACCAAATAGAACCATTGTGCTTAACATTAGAGAAAAAAAATCTCAATAAAATCTTCCAAGCAGCCTACTTATAACAAAATGATTGATTTTCCTTTAGAATGGTCACACCACAGACTTTGGCAATATGACTTATTGATTATTGCTCTCAGTGCTTCCAGCGCTATTGGCAGGTTGAGTGTACACAGAACCCCAGTTGCCGTGATTTCTTCCACTGTCCGGGAAATTGTGCACATCTGGTTTCTCTCAGCTCTTGAAACTCTCGTTAGTAAAGGTTTGCAGAGAGTAAATCCTGGCCTTTTAGGAAGTGACTTAATTAGGGTTGGTTTTACACTTTTCTTTGGTTTCATTGCAATCTTTACACTTCTGTGATGGCTATTAAAAATTGCTTTGCCTTTGGGAGCTCTGTGGTTGGCTGTCCTCCCGAGCAGTGGTCTTTGCAAGGTCATTTAGATCTCACTGGTGTGAGAGGTGATGGAGACAGTCCTCTGAGAGCCCAGTAAATCAATCACAATTAGCACGGGACTTGCTTCCTGCATATAAAGGTCCTGCTGGGGAAGGTGAAAGAGTGCAGGGCTGTGTGCCAGGGGAGAGATCAGTGAGATTCGTGGCTCAGGGCCTCGGTGTGGGGAGACCAGGTTCATTCATTAGGATCAGCACTAACATTCCTGGGAGGTCAGCTTCCCTGTGGTTTTGGTGGAAGGTGGCTGCAGTGAAATGCTTTTGATGCGTTAGAGATGTGGCCAGCTCGGTGCCTACTTTTCCTCAGTGGTTCTGGATTTGGAGCCATGCAGGCCCACAGTTTGAGGTCATCTGTCTGTTTACAAATATTGTTTGATGTTCTCCACTCAGCTGATGCTTCTTTGAGCTTAGGAAACATTTAATACAATTCTTTTGTGTTTCTCATAGTGCCCGGAATTCAATGGGTAGAGTGGACTGTCCACAAATACTTGTTGATTAGATTGGTAACATGAGTGCATACTGGCGTCCTGCATAGATATGAAAACTTGATGAAGGTGAAGTCTGATAGCAGATGCTATGACTAATGAGACAAAGTCAGGCAAAGCTGCTTGCAGTCTTGCATGTGTGAGAGAGTCAAACACATGGAGACCTTGCATCTTATGGGCCCATCAGCAGACATGAAGTAGAGACAGTTGGGTGAAGCTCTCTTCCAGAATAGTACCCCCTGAAGGATACTGACAAAAGGCTGTGGCTGTGTTCTCTTCCACATGTGTGCATCATGATGAAACTGGTCAGGGCAAGTGAGTCTATTTTCCAGTGTTCTTAGAGCAGTGGGCTCAGGGAGGAGCCAGCCAGGGATGGGCAAGTTCCTTCTCTCTTTAGAGTTTCATGTAATGAAGATGAGCATTGTGAAGAAAAAGGGATTAGGATGCGGATTTCCTTCAAGGACAAGTGATCTTCAGCACATCTTTTTGGCTGTCTGGAGTATGAAGATGGCAGAGCTGAAAGGACTTGAGAGCTTCAGTTTGTCTAGAAACATTTCTAAACAAGTGCACACACTGCTGGTAAAGATCTGTTCTGGGTTTCTGAACTTCGAGACAGTGCGGTCCTTAGTCTCAAAGAGAATTGTACCTACTGGGGAAAGATATGCAGGGGTTTCATGCTGGGATCAAGGGCAGTAAGGAGCTGCTTCAGTTGAGATGTGTGCTCCTGGTGAGTAGCAGGGATTCTGGGCAGCAAGCCTCTGCAGAGACCTGCAGACCCCGGTGCTGCTTGCTTGCCCGGGATGACCAACCTTTCCTGACAATTGCAAAACATACTTGTAAATATGATCAACAGTGTGACTTACTTATCCAGAATTTAGTGAGAGCCACAAGAAAACATTCAGAAAAGAGGGAGACTGCTCGACATTATTAGATTAATCATGTCTCTTTCCATCCTGGGACAGGGGGCAGATGAGCCTGAAGAAGGCATTAAGCAGGCTGTGGTGACCCTGCACAGGCTTGTCCTATCATTGAAACACCTGGGAACTATCATCAAATCTGTCATTTTGAGAACCTTTTCTTTCTTTAATGTATTTGGTACAGAGCCTCACCACACAGCTTGGACTCATAGCGATCCTCCTGTTTTCAGCTTCCGCTGTGCTGGGATTACAGACTTGTGCCATCCTGCTTGGTCTCTGTGGCTGGTTCAGTGCACCTGGGGGCCAAACTGGCATGGCATGTGGTGCTGAGGATCAAATCCTGGTCTCTGCACTTGCATAAGAAGGTGCTTAGTCTGCTGAGCTAGCTTGCCAGTTCTCTAGAGAACCTTTCTAAATGTACAAATATATCCATCTCTATATTTATCTTCTAAATTTGGGGAGCAGAGAAAAAATGGATTTTTCTTTTCTCTATCAAGAACTCTTGGGGCTGGGGAGATAGCTCAGTAGAATAAGTGCTTGCCTGGCAAGCACAGGGTCTTTAGTTCAATACCTGGTACTGCAAAACAAACAAACAAACAAACAAACAAACAAAACAAAAAAAAACCTCTTCATAGTTTCTAAATTTATCAGTCAATATGACATCTTGCCTCTGATCCTAGCATTTTGTTTCTTTCTCAATAGATTTATTTCTTTTTTTAACCATATACAGAAAAAATATATGTCTGAACCTCTATTTAAACTTGTAAGAGTTTTCTATAGGTGATCGGTGGGTATAACTTATAGTTATGGATTGAGATATGCTTTTTAATTGCGCTACCTACTTGAAGTTGTTCGCATCTTAACATTTCTCAACACCTTTAAGTTATAGTTTTAATTTTTTTTTGCTTAATTAAATGCACTATCTGGTATGATAGTAAAAGCACTTCACCATAATCATTGACAACTGGAACCAGCCTCAGAGCTGCTCGCGGTCCCTGTTGAGCACTGCACCTTGCACTTGCGGCCCTTCGATACCGTCTTTCCAAGCGTGAAGTAGAGCCTGGGGTCCACACCGAGTGTGTTCCCAAAGTTGGCTCTGCACATGCAGAGGAAGGGCAAAATACATTTCCTGTCTGACAAGTCCAATGCTTGAGTACACAATTTAAATGCAATTTAAATACTATTATGGGGTGAAGCATAATTAATTTTAGAATCATATTTAAATTTTTTTCATCTGTGATCTCCTGGCTCATTTAATGTAAAAAGAACATCATTAAATCACTTGCTCTGCTCCTATGAAACATTTTCTTTCTAAGTATTCATGTTTTTTATTTCCTTTCTTTCTTCTAGACCAGAAGATTCTCTAGGGCTGTGTGATTACATCGTAAACTATTTAAAAGCCCTTGTTCACAAAAGCATCTCATAGGAAGGCCAGCACTCTGCCTCATCCTTTTGTGTCTTTCATGTCTTTGTCAAATTTCTTAGCTTAAAACATGATGGTCTCTGCTACTGACACACACTGAAATTCTCTCTCTCTTGCATCTCAAGCAACGCCTACTAATTTTGCTTGACGGTAATTCCTTAAATATGGTATGTGACATGATTTCTTACTATTTATATTTGGGAAAGTTTAACAATAAATGTAAAAATATTTAATGGAAAACACATGTCATTTGGGAACAGTGAGTAAGTGCCACTTTGTGCATTTTGATGGTACATTTGTGAAAAAGGTTTGTTTGTGGCAAGTCTTAGACTCTGCAGTACAACTAAGGCAGAAAGGCAATCACATTTTTTCCTCTAAATCTGAAAACTGACAGTCCGAATGTATGAATTTTGGTTATTGAGAGTATTGCTGTAGGATGAGCACTACTTGAAGATTAAAGAATGAATGCTGGTTTGAGTCTGAGCTCTGTAGCAGTTGCTGTCATTCCCAACATCACACTGTCTCCTTGGCAGGAGGGAAAGCACTCTCCAGTCTGGTCCTTGGATGCAGAATGTGCACCTGCCATGTAAGCATCTCTACCACCCACCCTTCCTCTGACAGACCAAGAAGGACCTGACTGATCCCTGATTTAGTGCCTGTTTGCACCGGTGAGGGTATATATCAATAGCACTAGTTTAGTCTCTTAATGACCCATGGGATGCTGCACACTGGAGCTCAGTAAAACGGTCATTGAATGAAAACTCCAAGCTCAACTTCTGTTCCATAGGCTTTTAGCTAAGAATGCATTCCACATAAAAATTCTGGGTTTACTTCATTGCATGCCTTGTAAAGGAATTTTTCTTTTGAGCATTCATTTTCTGGTTGGAAATTGAAGATATTGATAGAATCTGATTCCTAAGGTTCAGAAGATATAAAGTTCTCAGTATAATACTGCTAGGTAGGAGAGACATTCAATAAAAGTTTGCAATTAGTGTTATTACTGTTGTTTCAGTTTCATGCCCCACCCTACCAAACCTCTAACATATACATATACATTCTATTGGATTTAGACACAGATTGGAACTTTAGAATGTATGCTGTGTAAATAGTCAGTTCTGACTTTTAGTTCAAATAAATAACTAAACACTCATATTATTTCAGAAGGCAAAGCATAACTCACATTTATTTACAATCTACTTGAAGCCTAACACTATAGCATGTATAGAACATTGTGAGATTTAGTGTACATGGGCCTCATAATGGCATTGTTTTTATTTATAGACAGAGGTGTGGTGGCTGAGAAAGATAAGAACTTTCTAGTTGATAAAGGGCTCTATATGTTCCAGCTCTAGGCCATTCTTCCATTTAGTTATTTTTTTTTTTCTAAATGTATTTAGTACAGGGTCTACAGGGTCTCACTACACAGTTTGGCCTCATAGTGATCCTCCTGTTTTCAGCCTCCCAAGTGCTGGGATTACAGGCATGTGCCACCACACCTAGTCTTAGTGTGCCTCAGGAGTGGGGCTGGCGCAGTATGCCAGGGATCGAGCCCTAGTCCCCACACCTGCCTAAGCAGGTGCGTTACTCTGCTGAGCTATCTGGCTGGCCCACTAGTTCTCTGTTCTTTATTCTCCATATTCTTTGCTTTATTTGTGTTGAGCGACTTTTAGTCTTTTTTAAAGACTACTATTCCCTTCCTGAAACCTTGCTGAACTTGTTTATTAGCTTTAACAATGTGTGTGTGTGTGTGTGTGTGTGTGTGTGTGTGTGTGAATTCCTTTGGATTTTCAATATACATGTCACCTGCAATTATAGATAGAAAAACTTTTCCACACAAATGTCTTTCATATTTTTTTCCAGCCCAATTTCCTGAGCTAGGACCTCCAGTGAGGTGTCATGTGGAAGTGATGAGGGTACATATTCTTTGTCTTAGGGAAAAGCTTGAGGTTTTTATTTAATCATGAAGATGTTAACTATGGAATTTTGTAGATGAACTTTACCAGGTTGAGGAAGTTTGTCTTTTCTTTGTTGCATCTTTTTGCAATTCATACTTATAGGGTTTATCAAATGCTTTTTTGCATCTATTAGGATGGCTGTAATTTTGTCAGCCAAGCAGCCAGTCTATTACTATGGTGTATGGTGAGTTTTATAGGTTGAACTGACTTTGCGTTACTGGGATAAATCCCATTTGGCTATTGGTATAATTTTTTTCTATGTTGCTGGGTTCAGTTGAAGAATTACAAGGAAGTTTGAGTTTCTGAGGACATTGGTCTGTGTTTTTTTGTGATACCTTCATCTGGTTTCAGAATAAGAGTAACACTGTCTCATAGAATGAGGTGAGAAATACTCCTTCACTGTTTTAGTTGGGATTAGTTCAGTTTGGATGGAGAGCATCCTTTCAATGATTAGGAGTGACCAAGAGGGGAAGACAGTTTCTATTATAGTTCCCGGGGGTACTCAGGATGCTGGTGGACCTGGGGCACTTGTAGTTATCGAGGTCCCAGGTAAAAATCTTAAGCACTAGGGAGGCAGGTAGTGATTAGCAGATCTATACAAAAAAGCCTGAATCTGCAGTCCCACGGAGAGGCAGGACCTTGAGATCCAGCTGGCTCAGGGTAGGTATGAAGGCATTGGCAGGACCTACCTGACCTTATCACCAGTGAGAACACAAGGGCTTAGGTGGCCAAAAGCATGAAATACATACTGAGGCAACAAAATTTCAAGAATTGTACTTGTCTCCTATTCTCTTTATAAATAAATAAATTCAGGTTTTCAATTTTTTGTGAAATCATCTCAATTTGTCCTGGAGATGTTTGTATCTTTGTAGGAATTTTTCCATTTAATATAGAAAAAAAACTTCTAAAGAAAATGGTTCAATAAAAGAATCACAATGGAAATTAGAAAATATTTTGAGGTGATTGATAATGAAAATACAGCATTACCAAATTATGAAATTCAATGAAAGTGATGATCAGAAATTTATAACTACAAATGCCTACATTTAAAAAATTCAAATAAACAATTTTATCTTCCATCTTAGAAACCAGAAAAAATATGAATAAAATAAAGCCAACTAAAGGAAGAAAAACATAAAGGGGAAAATAAATGAAATATGGAATAGAAGGATAATGACAAAAGATACAGAAACAAAGTAGTTGATTCTTTAAAATTGACTGCACTTTAATCAGAATGACAAAGATGTGAGAGAAGACTTTAATTACAAAAATCAAGGATTAAAGAGGAAACATTACTGTTTACCTTACAGAAATAAAAATGAACTAAATGTTCATTCTAAGAGACTGCTACGTAAAAAGTGCTATATAAGAGAATTCTATAAACAAGAGCATGCTAAAAATCAGTCTGTATTTCTATATTAAAATACTGGGGAATCCCTTTGCTGCTGGTGGTGTTTGTTTGGTTTCTATTTATAACACTTGTTCTCCCCTGAGTTAAAAGACAACTGCAAAGAGCAATAATTACAAATATACATTGGTAGGCATACAATATATAAAGATATAATTTATGTGAAAATAACAGTGCAAAGGACAGGGAAAGGACTAAAGCTACACAAGGACCTCATACGTACAGGGCAAATGCTCTACCACTACATCGCATCCTCTAGACCTCTTTATTTTTTTACTCTGAAACAGGGTCTAATCAAGTCAGCCTTCAATCTGTGATCTTCCTGAGTCAGCCTCTCAAGTAATAGGGACTAGAAGCATGTGACACCATGCCCTGCCCAAAATAGATTCTAGAGACAAAAGTAGAAGATTCAACATTAATATTTGGAGATTTTGACAATTTTCAATAATGGAGCTAACAGCTACACCATCATCAAGATATAACATTGTTTGCAGAAGTAGTAGCAGAAAATTTTCTAAGCATGGGAAAAGAATCTGTTAAGTGAGACATACAGAACTCCAGCTAGCTATAATCAAACAAATCTTCACACAGAGACATAATACTCAAGATCACAGAAATTAATCAAAGAAACAGCATACTAAAAGCTGTTAGATGAAACATCTCACCATCAGAATCACATTTCTCAACACAGATGATCAAATGAAGAAAATCTTGGAATGAGCTTTTTGAGGTCCTGAAATGAAACAAATTTTAACCCAGATTGATGTATCCTGCAAAACTATCTATCACATTTAATGGTGAGATTAGAAGAGCTTGGAGAGAAGAATTTAAGGTCCTAACATAAAATAACTTCCAAACCAGATTGATGTACCCTGAAAAATTAGGTACCAAATTCAATGGTGAAATAAGATCCTTCCACAATAGATAACAGCTGAAGAAATTCATGACAACCAAGCCAACCCTACAAAGAGTACAGACAGATATTTTAGAAAGAGACAAAGATGACCACAACTTCAAAAACAACAGAAGAGAAACACCAAGCAGAGCAAGTAATTAAACAAAGGAGAAAAATAGGGATCCTACAGTAGGAACCAGCCAGACAAAGATAAGCCAATATATATCAGCTATTACTTTCAATGTAAATGGCCTCAATTCAACAATCAAAAGACCAGACTGGCAAAGT